>NC_139220.1:44720077-44787577 GCF_055691185.1 Crinia signifera | reverse complement strand
TCTCTCTCTATATATATATATATATATACTTCTCGTGTGATCCGGCACTTCCCACTGACTCCTGCTCCACTGAATACCTTGGCTTAGGTGCCCTCCCTAACCCGGAGAGTAACTCCGGTGATTAAATATAGATGAAAGAGAGCAGCATCACTCTAGGAACGTAGTGGTAGAAACATGGTTTACTGAGTGTCGTCAACAGTGCCTTCTTGTCCTGATGATGGGCTCTAGCCCGAAACACTGTTGACGACACTCAGTAAACCATTTTTCTACCACTAAGTACCTGGAGTGACGCTGCATCTTGCATCTATATTTATATATACATATATATATATACAGTATATATATATATTGACATTTCTAGACATCCTTTTATCTATCTTTATGCTTTATCTATCTAATATCTACTTCTATCTAAGTATCTATCTATTTAATTTTTATATATCTATATATGTATATATGCTGTTTCTGTATCTATCTATCTATCTATCTATCTATCTATCTATATATTATGTAGCACCATTCATGGTCACTTCCTACTAAATTGTGTGCTATTATAAGTGACATCATAATGGGGCGATGTCATAAAAAACACCAAACAGAAAACGCCTTAATTCTGAGGTGCATTGTGGGATACAGGGATTAGGATGCCATTGTAGGACATAGGGGGCAGGGAGCATTGTGTGATATATAAGGTGGATCTTGGAGAGTACAGGATGCATTGTTGGACTCAGGGGGGGTGATTCCGGCATCTCTGGTCCAATGGCATATGCACAATTATTAAAAGCAAAGCTGGAACTGGTAACACATAGCCCCTTAGTGTAGTATGTATAGCCTACTGTAACTGCATGTATCATAATGTAAGCACAACTAGAATACTCATGAATTGTCCTTGTTGTTTTCTCATGTCCCCCCAGCTCCCATGTATGCCGAGGGCATTGATAAAAGCCCTGCAGTAGATGGTAAGTACAGCTATAATACCCATGTAACTGTAATAACAGTATCAGTGTATGTACAGTTCTGTATAACAATTGTTGGTGTTTCTTATTTTGCTCCAGATTCATCCGCGGACGGCACAGTGGAGGACTATCTCCCATCACAACAGAGTAAGTTATTCAAATAATCCCTCTTCTTACTGAGTATAACACATCATACAGTACAATGGTGGTTATGCCCATTTCTATAATAAGAATATGATAGCGCTACAGACTGCAGAGCTGTAATAGTGCAGGCGATAAATATTGGGAATGATTGAAATCCCTCCAGCCAGAGGCGTACCTAGATATTCATGGGCCCTGTAGCAAAAGTTTGTAAGGGTCCCCTATTTAGCAAGTGATGGTGATAAATGTATGTAAAACATATTACTTAGACAGCAAAGATGGGCCCCCTTCAGCTCTGGGCCCCATAGCAGCTGCACCACTTGCACCTATAGTAATTACGCCCTTGCCTCCAGCTGTTTTGGAACTGTACATGCCAGCATGCCCAGCCACAATGTTTCTATTAGTGGTATGATGAAACATTGACAGGACATGCTGGGATGTGTAGTTCCACAACAGCTGGAGTGTCACATGTTGAACACCCCTGGCCTAAATGAAAGTCCAGAGAGCGGCTCCTCAGTGGATTACCTCAGCCCATGTTACAGAGGTGACAGGAAATGGAGCCGCTTCTGTGTTACACCCATGGCTGTACAGTTCTTATGTTGCAGATATGGAATAACAAAATTACTTTAATGTATTTCTTCTTATGTATTTCAGAGCGTCCCGGTGATACAAGGTCATCAGCGATATTAGTCATGGACATCGCGCCAGGTAAATAATCAAATGGTTAATAAGAAAATAAGAGAACCTGATGGATTGTGTTCTGTTGTGTGTTGCACATATCAGTCATATAACATATGTGGCAGGTCTGTGCGCTATGCAGAATGAATGTACGTACACAGTGGCTGATATCATTTACATTATCGCTCATTTTGACCCTTTTGAGCAATATTCCTCATTATATCGCCCAGTGGGTACAGGCCATAAGGGCTACTACTGAAGTATTAGATGTGGCATCTTTTGGTGTTTAGCGATAAATACAGTTCCGCAGTTACACATCATAGATGGTTCTAATGACAGTTTGTTAATGAAGTATATGGGATCAGTTTTAATTTATAAGCCCCATTGCAGGGAGAAAGGGTTAATGGCAGTGGTTCCCAAACTGTGTATTTAAAGAATTTCAGCCTTTATTTAAAGTACCATTTTTATGAATAAACGAGAATCATCTTTTTGTGCCATTTCAGTAATAAAAGGCCTGGAAAAAAGACTCATCCACCTCGAGGAAGAACTCAAGAAGCAGGAAAAATTAAACTTATATACACTCTTAAGTTTAATTATCATCATCATCCTGTTCTTCGTAGCAGGCCTGCTGTTCTTCCTCTGCTACCGGGCATGCTTAAGGTAGGGATTGTGTTATTTCTTTTATTGTCCATTTATAAATGTTCAACCTGAAAATTCATTTATCTCTCTATTTATTAACAGATCAGAGGACAGAGATATAGACATCGAAGGTGAGAAAACCTACAGTTATCTATATGTGCCGTACAATTGCATAAAATGCAGACATCCAGAAATATAATGTTATTTATTTATCTTTCTATCTAGATCCTTCTCGTGGCGCAGATTCAACTGCCAACTAAGAGGATGCAGGCCGTGTGTGCGCTGTCTGGTTCTAGTTGTGAGGAACTGCTGTAAGAATGTGTTCTTGTATGAGCTATTAGCTGTAGCATATGCAAGAACCCATACTCACAGCAGTTCCTTACAATACATCTAGACCAATAGTGCTTCATCTGAGGTTCTAGTTGTGAGGTATTACTGTAAGAAATTGCTCCTGTATTTGCTATTAGCTGTAGCTATTGCAAGAACCCTTTCCTACAGCAATTCCTTACTTGTAGAGCCATAGCACTTAATATACAGAGTATTCTCCGGCGCACACTTCTACCAACGGCGTATTATCAACATCAAAAGCATCAAGTAACATCCGCTCTTATTACATCAATTAAGATCTGCAGTTGAATAAAAAAAAAAAAAAGAAATGAATGATTGTGTTATTTGTTGATCTAGTACTCGGTATTATAGAATAATATAAATGTACACAGTGGTGCCTGGATAATGGCCCACAATGGTTCAGAAGCGCTCTAACACCTTATGAGCAATTCGTGGGATCCTATTCTACAACTGCTAGAGATTCTCACCATGGGACTGATTCACACCCAGTTGTAGTGTGGTGAGAATTCACTACACTACAACTGCCGATGCTAGGCTCTGGGGGGGAGGAGGGGCTCAGCAAAGGGCAAGGCTGAGTCACACCCCGCAATGTGCCCGCTAAAGTGCAAGGACTTCACTACACAGGGAAGCGCTTGGACAGCCTAGCTGTGGAGCCAGATGCAGGTCAGCCATGTTTGGGGTTGTAGCGCCTGTGTACAAAGTCACACAGCTGCAGCACTCTCCCCAAGCATTCTCCCACAAACCACCATGTTGCCACCCCCATCGCTATTTAAATTGTGGTTGCAGCGAGACCGTACAGTAGTTTAAGTGCTCATGCACGCACCAGAATGCCCTGATACCTGGGAATCACCCAGGAGCAATTTTTGTAGGTCAGCAATGGGGTCTGAAACTGTTGTCTGTGAGTATCACTGAGGCTTCCACTAATCTGCGACTGAGACAGACAGGAAGTGGTCAGCGCTGATGTCACAGACCCACCCTGAAAATGCCTGGGCACACCTGCTTTTTTTCTGCCACACCCAGAAAATGGCAGGTTTCCACCCCCAAACGTCTACTTCCAGTCAGTCAAACTGATTGCATTTACGATCCACATGCATTTTTTTGCTGTTTCCCATCATGCATGCGCAGTGTGTATGATACACATGCACAGTTGTTCCATAGTCATTTGATTTTCTGATTCATTGATCCATGCTAAATTAGCCCCATGGTGTATTAAATAAAATGCTCACAGGCTCAGTCCAGGCAGGAGGCACAGTTATTACAGCCCGCAGTGTACCGCGGGCGGGGGAGGTTGCCGCAGGAGGTATAAACAGTGATTATCTCCCTCAGCAACCTCCCCCACCCACGGGCCACTGCGGGCCGCGGGTGGGACACCGGCACAGGCCCTGATAATCGGAACTGTCCCTCCAATATCGGGACGGTTGGGAGGTATGTGGTACATAATGGTTTCTTTCGTTTTGATAAAAATTCCCTGTGTAAATAGAGGAGAAATAAATGTATATAGTGCAATCATAGGAGAAACTAGAAATTTGGCAGGGGGGGGGCCCAGTTCCAAATTTATAATTTCCAAATAAATTCAACAAAAAGGGGGCGTAGCCTCACTGCAAGGTGTGGGAGCAAGCGGCAGCTGGGAATGGTGGGCGTGCAGGATCCAGGAGGGGCAGTCAGGCTTTGATGGACGCAGGCCTGACACTAGGCGAACGCTAATAGAAAGGTGTATAATGCATGCCACATAATAGTACCAATTAACATTACACCACACAGTAATGCCCTATATTCACATTACACCACACCACACAGTAGTTCCACTTATGCTGCTTTCCCACTGCCTAAACGGGTAACGACCCGTTATTTTTAAACAGATCTTTAAACTCGCAGTAGTATCACTTACCCACACAATGCCGGCTCTTCAGCCTGGTGCTGGTTACGGCAAATAACCCAACTTTACTATGGTTTAAATGGCTGCCGTAACCAGCACCAGGCTGAAGAGCCGGCATTGTGTGGGTAAGTGATACTACTGCGAGTATTGTGTGCATAAGCAACATTAATACTGGGGGCATTGTGTGGGTAAGAGGCACTAGTACTGTGTGCATAAGCAACTGGAGTACAGCGGGCATTGTGTGCATAAGCGACACTTGTACTTTTTTTTTTTAATAAAACTTTTTATTAAGGATTGAGCATGTTTTCATCATGGTTTACAGTCATAGTGAAACTTAAAATAACATTCTTTCTTTTGAACATACATATAAGAACACATTTTACAGTGAGAAAACGAAACAATGTCATCTGAGGGCGGACACGACCTAAACCATATCATCACTCAAATAGTGATCGTATTTGCTGGAAAGTCTATCGGGTTGGGCCCGGTGAGGACACGGGTCTCATACCATTGGGTGGAACGGAAACATTTGTGGATTTGTAATTTCAGATCATTGGATAATGAATCGATAAAACCCTCCCATATCTGGAAAAACGTTTCCGTACATTCTTCTTTTTGGAGGGATGATTCCACCCATTCCATATGGAATATATGGAATAGCTTTGCTCGAAACAGTGGTATAGAAGGAGAGTTCTTATGTATCCAATGATGTAGAATACATTTGAGGGATACCGCAGATATAATAAGCATCATCTTTTTGCTCTCCTGTAGGATTGGTGTTCCCATTGGGAAAACGCCTAGGATTGCCTAATCCGCCAACAAGGGAAGACGATTCAGTAAGAATGTGATGGAAAATCCCTGAACTTGTTTCCAGAAACGTTTAATAATAGGGCAGTCCCACATGAGGTGTTGGAATTTTGCGTCAGGACTATCACATTTTGGGCAACTATCTGTGTCTGAGATGCCCATTAAATGCTGTCGATGTGGGGAGAGGTAACCATTGTGGTAGATATTGTAAAACATTTCTCTGTACATTGAAGCTGGTAATGTTTTCCAAGAGTATAAGAAGGAGCGCAGTAGATGTTTTAGTGTGAGTTGGGGGAATGTTTGCAGCCATGTGGATAGGCCAGTGTGTTTTGTAGAATGATCAATGGTTGTATGGAGGGTCCGGTAATAAGTAGAAATAGCTTTTCTGCCAGAAGTTGGTTTGGAGAGCAGCGCGTCAAATTCGTTTGTACGGTCTGTAGGTGATAAATGTCGGAGTATTGAGCTACCATAGTGTTGGGCCTGGTAAACCGCCAATGCTTGTGTGGCTGGGAGATCATATTTATCTACCAAAGCCAGTGCCGTCAGTGGAGCTGTGGCCGCGTTATCGACAAGGGCCTGAACGTTCAGGATTCCCTTGGTCCTCCATGAAATAAATGGGTGCGTTGCCGAGCCATCCTGGAAATCACGATTGTTCAGAAGCGGAAGGAATAGTGAGTGGTGGCTATTGAGATTTAATTTGTGTAGTGTGCAGTCCCAGACAGTCCATGCCATCATCAGTAGAGGCTTTTGTGTGGTAGGGTCCGTTAGTTCCTGTTTGTGGCAGTGTAAAAAGTAAAGTCGGTGCTGGTTTGGCAGAAATGATTGGTCAATGTCATTGTCTGTATGGTTGGTAGTGGCGTGAATCCAGTCTCGGATATATCTTGATTATAAAGTGATAGATTTGGGAGATTCACTCCTACATTGGAGACTGGTTGTTGTAGTTTTAGATAGCTTATCCGTGGTTATTTGGTATGCCAAATTAATTTGCGAAATGTGGTGTTGATGAGTTTCTCATCGGCGGCCGTTATATGAATTGGTAACATTTGAAGCGGATATAATAGTTTGGGAAATGTGATCATTTTTAATAAGTGAACACGTCCCAGGTATAAGAGCATTAAGTGTCTCCAGTTCTGTTCTAGTTCTGTTAAGAATGGTTTCAGTGTTTTGGTGATATTGAGCCTATAAAGGTCAGAAATACGTTTAGGGATGTATATCCCTAGGTATTTTATCGCGGTCGAGGCCCAGCGTATGTGGCTTTTCCCTGCCCAGTAAGGGCGAGTTTGTGGGCCTAGATATAAGCCTTGGGATTTATCTTGGTTTATAGAAAAGCCAAAGACTGTACCGTATTGATTGATTTTTTTGTAGAATAGGGAGAAGGGTGGATTCGGGGTTTGTTACATAAAGTAGGAGGTCGTCCGCAAAGGCCATGACTTTGATTTCATGTGAACCCATGGGGATACCTTGAAACGTAGGCCAGGATTGTAGGAGCTGTAAGGGGGGGGGTCAAGTGCAATATTGAATAGTAAAGGGGAGAGAGGACAACCCTGACACGTTAAAATTTTCTGGAGGTGTGTCCAGGAGACAGAGTAGAAAGCTTTCTCAGCGTCTAGGCTGAGAAGCATTGAGGGTGGTGCGTTTTTGTCTAGGGAAGTCTTTATCACTGCAGCCAATGCCGTGCGGACACCCCGTACCGAATATCTGTCACGGGTGAAACCTAGCTGGTGAGAGGTTAGTATTGTGGGCAAGATGGAGTGAAGACGGTTTGCCATGATTTTGGACAAGATTTTCAGATCTTGGTTGAGAAGTGTTATTGGTCTATAAGAAGTTACCAGTTCTGGATCTCTATCTGGTTTCGGGAGGAGTATGGTATGGGATTCGGTGAACCCGGGGAACGGGATTTGGTCTCAATTAATTTTTGGGAATAGTTGTGTTAGTATGGGTGTTATATGTGGCTTGATTATTTTGTAATATTCACCCATGTATCCGTCGGGGCCTGCGGATTTACCAATGGGGAGTTGGGAGATTACCGTAGAAACCTCTATCTCTGTGATATCTCTATTTAGGCATTCTTGTTGGTCTTCTGTGAGTTTGGGGAGATTGGCTAGTATTAAGAGACAATCATGTAGGCACTCGTCTGTAGTAGGTCCAGTGTATAGGGTGCTGAAATAAGAATGGAATTTGGATAGGATATCCGGTGTCGTGTGTTCCCTATGTGTTGTGGTTTGGTCTCTAATAAGTTTAATATATTGTTTTGTGTCCCTTTGTCATGTTAGCTAAGAAACGGCCAGCCTTATTACTCCACCTATAGTAACGTTTAGACGTAAAGCCCACCAGTCATCGGGCGTCTGCCAGTAGGAAGCTCTCCATTAATTGTCGTTGTTTACAGTCAAGGAACGTGGAGTCAGATGGGTTATCTACATATGTTTGATACGCTTCCGATACTGATTCGTGCATGGAATTGTATTTTTCTCGGTGGTCTCTACGGTGTTTAGATTGGTAGGCCAGTATGTATCCTTGGAGGACAGCCTTAGAGGTTGCCCAGAATAAGGCGGGGTCATCCCAGTGTTTCAGGTTGTCATAAGCAAATTCGTGCCATTTGTTTTGTAAGAATTGGGTGAACTGTTCTGATTTGTACAGCGAGGATGGGAATCTCCAGTACCTTGTTGTGGTTTTGGGTGCTGAAGGGATACTGAGATGGGGCATGGTCTGATATTAAAATGTCATGTATGTCTACTGAGAGGACTTTGGAAAGAAGGGGGTTGGAGAGCAGCAGGTAGTCGATTCTGGTAAATGAGTGGTGGACATGGGAATGAAAAGTGTATGTTTTTTCATTGGGTTTTAGAATTCTCCACGCATCATGGAGGTTGTGTATGTTTTTAAGAAGGTGTATGCCTTTATCTCCCATAGAGGAGCTTGGTTGGGGCTGTGTCAATCTGTCTAAGTAGGGGTCAACTATACAGTTGAAATCTCCCCCAATCACGAGGTTGTGATGAGTGCGTTGTAGTAAAAAAATTGAGAGAGCCTGGAAGAAGGCGCTGTTTGGAGATGGTGGGGCATGTAAGCATAGGAGGGTGTAATGTGTGTCCTGTATGAGCAAATCTAGTAAAAGGAATCGTCCCTCTTCATCTTTGAAGGTGTCTAGAATTGTGTATCTTAGGGGTTTGTGGAAAAGAATGGCCACACCACGTCTTTTGGAGGTGTAAGAGGCCGAGACACATTCCCTGATCCAGGTATCTCTTAGCGACACATCCTGGGCCAGTGTTCAGTGTGTCTCTTGTAGGAACACTACATCTGGGGAGAGGCATTTTAGATGGGTAGAGATTTTTTTTCCATTTTACCGGTGAGTTGAGGCCATGTACATTCCAAGAGACTATGTGTCGAGTTGTAGTAGGGGCAGTATGATGTGAACTAGATGTCATCCTATACCCTGCTTCGGCTTTGCCCTTTCAAAGATCAAGGTGAGCATCATGTCCGTGTCCTCAGCCCAGCCTTTGGGGAACTCACTAGAAGTTGAAGTTGCTAGGCTTCAGCAATGTCCGCCCATAACATCACCACTCAATAAAAATAATAGCAAAGTTTCACAATTGAAGTAGAAGTACATTTTGTAAACGCTCCAATCCTTGTTTTTTTCAACATTCCCCCCCCCCCCCCCCCCCAAAAAAAACAAAAAAAACCTGAGGCTTCAAGCGCACAGGTAATTGGATCATTAACCATAAACAAATACGAACATATAAATAACTGTGTTTGAAATCTTAATTGGTGAGAGATAAAGGTTAAAGCTAGGGATAAAAGAAAAATGGGGTATGGGTACATTGGTTATCAGTGGATTGTATGTATCTCCCGTTTATAAAGGGGTTGGTATCAGAATCAGAATCAGAATCAACTTTATTGGCCATGTATGGTTGCGCACACTAGGAATTTTTTGTGGATTTACAGTGCAGCATCAAGCAGGGATGAAGGTGGGGGGGGGGGGTGAAGGCATTACATACATTACATTAAGACATTACATGTGGGGAACACATACCCGCCGAGCTGCACAGCGCCTAGGCAGCCATCAGCGGCGCCACTGGTCGCTGCAACAGCCAGGAAGGTAACATTAAGTACAGTTATCACATAGGAAGCACATACCCACCGAGCTGAACAGCGCCTAGGCAGCCATCAGCGGCGCCACTGGTCGCTGCAACAGCCAGGAAGGTAACATTAAGTACAGTTATCACATAGGGAGCACATACCCACCGAGCTGAACAGCGCCTAGGCAGCCATCAGCGGCGCCACTGGTCACCGAAACAGCCAGGTAGGTAACAATACAAGCAGAGAGACAGTACAGTTATCACACATGGAACATATTTGGCTGAGCTGCACAGCTCCTAGGCAGCCATCAGCGGCGACATCTTGATCATGCTGCTCAAAGGCAGCAGTAATAATATTATTTTCATGGCAACTGAAGCATGAGTTCAACCGGATGCAGCACTTTTCTTCCAAAGCTGGCACACCCTGCCAGCTTGTTGTTCAACGGGTGTTCAACTAGTGATGGTACAGCATACAGGCTTTGCAAACAGTGGTTACGGAGGTACATGGTACAAATCATTGTAAAGAGACAGTAAACAAAGAAAATACATAGCTTTCATCAGCTTAGAGGCTGAGAGAGATGGTAATTGGTGAAAAATAAAATGATGCCATGTGCGGGTGTAAGTCCAAATCCTCAGGACTATTCCTGACCAGCTTGTTGTGGAGATCTTGGGGGGGAGTTTACAGCCAGTGACAGCGAGGACACAAAAGATCTCGCCGAGCGAGCATCTTCAAAGTGATGAGTGGTGCCATTCACTGTGACTTTGATTTTTGTTGGAAATAGAAGCATAAACTGATAGTGTCGGTCAAAGAGCATCTTGCATATTGGGGAGAATATCCGCTTCTGGGAAACCAATGCAGAGAAATCCTGAAATATCAGGATCTTCCGGCTGTCTATTGACATTGAACCAGCTCTACGATATTTTGCTATGACCGGTCTGGGCCGATCACCCGCTTTGGCTAGTTCCGGGCCCAGTCTGTGAGCTCTTTCGATATTGATATTCCCCGAGGGTGAGAGGCCCAGGGCATGGGTAAGGTCAGTTTGGAGGTATTGCAGTAGAGTTTGGCCAGTGATCGATTCGGGTATACCCAGAAATCGTAAATTATTACAACGATTTCTATTTTCGGTACTTGTTTCCTATCTGGGCGCCCAGGTTTTCTATGTACGGCACCGTAATGAAATCGGATCGCATCGGATTCGGTACTCGATGATGTACGATGGCATACGATGCTATCCGATCCGATTTCATTTAAAATCGGATCGCATCGCATGCGGTGACGCGATCAACCCGATTTTTACATTGGAATCAATGTTAAATGGTCCCTGAGACCCGATTTTACATTGATTTCAAAGTAATAACCCCGCAAACCCACGATTTGTATAGGAAACCCCCCCTGATGGTTTGAAATGCGCCTCCATTGTTAACGCCACCCCAGTATTGACGTCAACCCGAAGCGTGGCGAGCGCAGCGTGCCCCACGAGGGGCGGCGGTACGCGTCCTACGACTTTTTCATACCCCCACTATCCACGTGGGTGTGGAGTTGAGAATAGAATAGTGTGGCGAGCGCAGCGAGCCACCGAGCCCGAAGCGTGGCGAGCGCAGCGAGCCCCGCGAGGGGACGCGGATACCTGTGAAGCCCGCGAGGGGACACGGATACCTGTGAAGTATCCGCGTCCCCTCGCGGGGCTCGCTGCGCTCGCCACGCTTCGGGCTCGGTGGCTCGCTGCGCTCGCCACACTATTCTATTCTCAACTCCACGCCGACGTGGATAGTGGGGGTATGAAAAAGTCGGAGGACGCGTACCGCCGCCGCTCGCCACGCTTCGGGTTGACGTCAATACTGTGTTTCTGTGCAGATGTGACAAGGGGAGGGCTTTGAAGGGTAAATAAATACAGTAGTGTTACAGATGGGCCATCCTATGGGCCAACCATAAAAGCGGGAACGAAATCGGATCGCATCGCATCGTTCAATATCGTGTATGTGCATTTGTGGTATCCGATGCGATCCGATTTTGATACGGAGAATAGCATGGTGCGCAATTAACGTAGCGGGCGCCCAGATAGGAAACAAGTACCCTATTTTCTAAATCGTTAATTTTGTCTTGGAGGGATTTAATTGTCGTCTCATGGGTGTCAACAGAGGATTGGACCGACACCAGAGTGTCTTCTTAGTCGCTGATCTTTTGCTCCAATGTCTCAATTCGTTTGGTGTTGGAATCAAGTTGGGAAACCACTGAGGCTAATGTGTTTTTGAATTCTGAAAATTGCTGGTCTATGGCTGGCCTGAGGACCAAGAGCATTTCCCGGGCTGCTTCCGTCGCCGACGGAGCTGCCAGGTGAGTGGATGAAGGTGGGGGTTGGGAGACTAGCTGTGAAAGGGAAGGGGTAGAGGGCGGGGTGACCCTTGTACTTTTTGCATTGTGGGCATAATAGTAACTGCGGGTATTGTTGGCACAGGTGTTACTAGTACTGCAGGCATTGTTGGTGTAAGCGACCCTAATACTGTGGGCATTGTGTGGGTAAGCGACTGTGGGCATTATGGGCGTAAGTCACACTCTTACTGTGGGCATTGTGTGCTTAAGCTACATTAGTACTGCCGGCATTGTGTGTAAGCGACACTAGTACTGCATGCATTGTGTGTTTCAGTGACTCTAGTAGGGCATTGTGTGCGTAAGTGAACCTACTGTGGTAATGCGGGATTTGTGTGCGTAAGCGACCCTAATACCATGAGTATTGTGTATGTGTAAGTGAAACTAATACTGTGGGCATTGGGCCTAATTCAGTATAAATCGCAGGACAAATTTGTTCTTTAAATGGGCAAAACCATGCTGCGCTGCTGGTGGGGCAGATGTAACATGTGCAGAGAGAGTTAGATTTGGGTTAATTATTTTTTTTTCTGAGCAAGGTAAATACTGGCCACTTTATTTTTACACTGCAATTTAGATATCAGTTTGAACACACCCAAATTAGGTCTGCATTAGGCCCATTTTGTCTGACTATTGTGTGACATAATGGGAATAAGGGAGGCTATTATTTGGTGTAATGTGAATCAAGAACACTTCTTGTGGTGTAATGTGACTAAGATTCTGCTACTGAGTGCAGTAATTTTAATTGGGGTACAGTTGTGTTTAAACTGCAGTGGAGACATCTCTGAAGATGCATTGGGCATGGGCCCCTTCAATATTTGGTGCGGTACCAACAAAGGTCTGGTTGTCAGTGGTGACAGACAACTCATACGTAAGGTAACCCATTAGTAGACTTAAAGTATAGAGTGCTATTTGTAGGGTATTTAAATCCTATTTATCTTATGGTCTATTCAAAAAAGCATTGTTCCTCAGCAGTGTTAGTTTAGGGCCTGATTCTAATCTGCTCAGTAAGCTGCGAAGCTCGCAGCTTACCGAGCAGTTGTGTCACAACCCCGTCGAATCCCCGTCCCACCGCCGATGCCCCTCGGTAACATGCGAGGGGTGAAACCATTCGAAAGATTTCTCCTGCCTTCCCAAATATAAGTCAGTCCCCATGGGAATGCCCAGCATTTTCATGGGGACACCTATGAAAAGCTGGGCGTTCCTATGCCCCAGCACCGCCATGTCTACCCCATCCCTCCCTCTACGCTGCGAGCAGCACAGCGACTGTGTAACTCGCCGAGGACATTCACAGTCAGGGTTTGCACATGCGCGGAAATGGGCATGCGCAAACCCGACCATCGGGGCAGAGGCTCAAATTCGGATCACTACGAGTGATCCAGAACCGGCCCCTTAGTATATAACTTGCACTGAGTAGCAATGGTATATATACTAAAACACAGGAGCAATTCAATATTGCTCCAGCGCGGAGCACAGCTGATCTGAAAATCATCAGTCCCTGCATTCCCTACCAGCAGGAGCTAATCTGAAAATCATCAGTCCCTGCATTCCCTACCACCACTCCATTTGTGGCAATGAAAATTAACACTTAATCTGTTAGTGCACATGCGTGAATTGGAGATAAAGAGCTCTAATTCCAGCAAAGAGATCCGAATGGATCCTTTTTCACAAGCCAGACCTCCTTTTCATAGAATGCAGCAGGACATTGAGAATGTACATCATCTGCAGAATGGATGTGTGTAGCCCTGCTGTGTAATGTAGCTGTAATGTAATGTGATATCAAGTTTTTACTTGTGGCTACAAGACACACCCTGAGTAACAATAGATACGCCCATTGGTTCAGATAGACACAGTAGCGCACGCAGGGGGGTTTCCGAGTACCCAGAACCCCCCCCCCAGGAGTCTAAGGGCCTGAGGCTGAAAGCTGAGGGTCCCCTCTTTCCATGAATACAAGAATTTTTAAAATCAGACCTTGGGAACCGGAGATATCTGACTTCAAAGCAGTGGTCCCCATCCAAGCCTGTTAATTGCTCTTCCCAGTCAGATATTTCAGGTTCTTTCTGACATAGAGTTTTTCTGAGGGTATATTCCAAAAGCTGGGACTCCCCCCCTTTGAAGGATACTAGATGCTTGTCTCTACTGTTCCCAGAACCATAGATATCAGCCTTCCAGCAGCTGGTTACTGCTCCGGCTCCACACACCTGGTATGTAGTTTTATATGCTCATTGGCAGATTGCTCTGCCTTCTGAACTCCGATCCCCTACTCCCCAATACCATTTGGTAGGTGGGATTCTCTAGTTTTTAATTCCATTAAAATCTAATAAATCTATTTCCGGAAACTGGAGATATCTGCAGTCAAGCAAGTTGTCCTCCCACCAGAAAATTATGAATAATAAGCCCACTCCACTATACACCCCTCCTCTGCGTATTAAAGATCCTCTACCACCCCAGAAGTTATGTATCAGGGCCCCTTCATTCAGCTCAATGCCCCCTTCTCCCACCTCATCTCCCACCATCTGTGCAGAAAAGGGGTAATTAGTGGAAATTACTGATCCAGGCCCTACATGCTGAGCGGTTGATATAATACCCCCTACCACCCGCGGGACATCAAAGCATATACTGGGTCACCTAAGTGTCCATCTCCGTGCTTTGCTCCGCCCCTCTGGAAACCCCCTTCTGAAAATCCTGCGTTTGCCCCTGTGACACGCCCCTTGTGTGTAATGTGACACACACCCTCAACTGGACACTGAGCAGTACATTATGTGAGCTGTAATCTCCCTGAAACTACTTTTCAAAAGTAGGCAAGTAACTCCAGGGATAGGATGGAGGCTGTCTTGAAGCTGCTGCAGAGCTGGTCAAGCCCCCAGCATTACAAAAAACGGACGTTGCCCACTGGTTCCTAATTTCCATTACCACTTAGGTGTCAACTTCATAGAAGTTGAGAGGTGCGGCATAAACTAGTAATATGTATGAAGGTAATGTTTAGACATTAGTCAATCTTTAGACATTAAGGGCTACATTTACTGAAGCTTCTTCTAAAAATTAAAAAGAGGTGATATTGCCCATAGCAACCATTGTCTGTCTAGCATTTATCTATTGCATCCTAGAAAATGATAGACAGAATCTCTATTTTCATTTTTAGAAGCTTTATTACATTTACCTCTATAATAATACAAGGCAGAATCATCTGTTTGCAAGGAAGATAACAGGGGACTTGGGCTATGAGGACACATTGAGGAGCATACGCCTGGAGAGGAAACAATAGATAAGGATGCATGGAGGAAATTGTCATAATATTACTACCAGTTATTTATATAGCAAACACATATTCCGCAGCACCTTAAACAGAATATTCAACCATTCACATCAGTCCCTGCCCAGTGGAGCTTACAATCTATATTCCCTACCATATGTACATACAGACATTCTAGGGTTAATTTTGTTGGAAGCCAATTAGCCTACCAGTATATTTTTGGACTTTGGGAAGAAACCGGAATACCCAGAGGAAACCCGCACAAGTATGGGGAGAATATACAAACTCTGCACAGTTAGGGCCATGGTTGGAATTGAACCCATGACCTCAGTGCTGTGAGGCAGTAATGCTAACCATTACACCATCCGTACTGCCACAAGCAAAGTAGGAATAATGGGCCCTACATACGCAGAGATTTGTGCCAGAGATTCATAATGGGAGATTCAGCACGGGGGATTTCAAAATTGTCACAACTGTCACACAGAAAGTGACGTAAAAAAAGTGCACTTCAAAAAATATATAAACCTACCCAGTCCGGAGTCCAGCGTAGTGTCCTCTCACTCCTGCAGCGTCCTCTGAGTGAAGAGAGTGGTGCGTCCAAAGACACACAATTGACCCCACAGCGCGGGCACACAGCAGCCCAATGTCACGCATTGGGTAGTTCACAGCCACGTGCTGACCCCACAGTGCGGGCACACAGTAGTTCACAGCCGCTTGGCAATGTGATGTGATCAGTGCTTGCTGCCAACACACGTACCCTGTAACACCTAACATTCATTCTGTGTAACATAGGCAGCACACATGGGTCACACCCCCAACCCCGGACACACAGCAGCAGGTCACCACCGCACAACCACCCAGCACCTTAGTAAATACAACAAAGGTACTGAAATCAAAAATGTTACACTAGTAAAACCTGATCTCTCTACCAAGCACTTACAGGTATATCACCCTTACAACAAGACAAGTGCCTGCATTAGCTGATCACAGCACATCCAGGTTCAATGTCAGCTGACTGCATCCTGTCAGTTAGCAGTACAGTGTCAGCAGCACAGTGTCAGCAGTGTTAGTGTCAATGCATATACAGTAATAGCCAGCAGGATTTATCTATACCTACCTTGTGTGTAGCGGGAAGTGGGCGGGTGGACATTGTGAGGTAGGCAGGCGGCGGGAGGTGGGTGGGTGGTGAGATACCCACATCCTCACCTCACAGCGGGCAGGCAGCGGGTGGCTGGACGGAAAGGCAGGTGAGATTCAGAGAACTCGCTCACCGCCTGCTATGCTATGCTAGCGATGTTCTGAGCGAGTGCTCTGAATTTACCAGCCTGTCTGTTATTAACTGTGGCCAGATTCCGGGTGGCGGGGATGCGCTTTTGAATTGCTGTGTGTGACTCACACACATACACAGCAATTCTCTGCCATTTTCTGAGCGATTCATAGAAATTATGTAAAATCGCTCAGAAAATGGCTTAATATCGCCCTGTGTGTGGGGCCCTTTAGAGTGATCACAGAATAGATCAGATGGTGCAGTAAGTGCCATACATTCACCGATTACCATCAGAGCAATAGTCATGCTGATTTGTGGCAATTACACCCTGCAGAGTCCAATGCTTCTTGCAGACAAGATGGTAAATCAATGCTAAGGATACAAGTTATAGAGAAGGGGGGTCAGATGATTGCCCAGGTGACGGATGCCCTGGTGCGGATGGAAGGTAGTAGAGCGAAGTTTGTGGTTTCTTTTCATTCTGTCTGTCCGGTGGTGTAACTTCATTAAAGTTGCCCGGAGGCAAGATAGATAGCAACACCAGCTCAGGCAATGCGGAGGCAAATTTGAAATGTTGGCCGCAACACGACCACTCCCCTCCGTGCACTCAGATGACTGCTGAGTAACATAGAAAAATCAAATCTTTTACCCGGCACACAGACACGGTTGCTGAGTGTGGTGTGCTATCGATCCTTGTAAGTAGCACCTGCTTAGCTCCCCTGGGGCGGAAGGGCAGGTTTGCACTGGGGGGGTTTCTATCAGGAATGAAACACTAGCATTACCTGCCCCGCAGCAGCAGCAGTGGTGGTCTCCAACAATCCCCTAATTAATAAATTCTCCTCCGGCTCAGTCTATAGCTAAAGCAAGGTGGATAGTGCACGTTCCCTCGTCAGAGCTTGGTGCCTGGCCGAGGAAGCCTCCATTGTTTCCAGGAGTTCCGCCACTGTGTCAGATTCAACCAGTGGCTACTACCATTTTAACAGGCCACTGCTTGGGCAAGAGACAGCTATTCTCAGCCAATCAGTTGTCTGTTACCATGGTAGCGGCTGCTGATTTAATTTGACACAGAGAAGCGAGACAACTTTCAGGACCAAAACCATAAATCTTGTTTTTGGATCCAAGACTGGCGGGAAGACCTGAGCAAGGACTTAGATCCACACATAAATAAATAAATAAAAAGTAGATTCTGATTGGTTGTCTATAGCAACATCCCATGTGAATTAGAACTCTCGTCTTAATAAATTTCTTCCATAGAGGTCACAGTGGTGGGGGAAACTGAACCCACTGAGTAGCTGCTGGAGTGGGAGAGGGAGGAAACAATATTTCAATGTTATTGATAAACTTGAGGCAAAACTGGAATTCATCTGGATATAACAGTGCCTATAAGTGGAGGTAAAACTAGTGATAAACTAGAGCTATAACAGACACATAAACTAGAGGCAATAGTCATGCTAATCTGTCATAAACTTACATAAAACCGGTGATATATTGAAGATAATTCTTGATCCACAGAGCCAACCAGTACCCAATGACCCAGTACCCAATAACCAATAATCCATGAGTGGGCAAAAAAGGAAGATGAGGTTCAATGTGGACAAATGCAAGGTCATGCACCTTGGGAGACATAACCAGTGTGCTAGTTATAACCTAAGCGGAGATGAATGGGTAATTCAGTGCTCGAAAAGGATCTAGGAGTCCAAATAGACAACAAACTGGGGTGTAGTGCTCAATGTAATATAGCAACAAAAAAGGCCAATAAAACTCTAGCATGTATGAAAAGGGGCATGGAAACTAGGGACTCAAGGGTAATTATGCCTCTGTACAAATCATTGGTTAGACCTCACCTCGAATACAGAGTACAATTCTGGGCCCCGCACTATAAAAAGGACATCATAGAATTAGAAAAAATCCAAAGAAGAGCAACTAAGCTTATTAGGGGAATGGAGAATTTAAGCTACGAGGAAAGTTTAAGCAAGTTGGGACTACTGTATTTACACTAGAGAAGAGACGTTTAAGGGGGGGACATGCTCAACATGTATAAATATATTTTTTTTAAATAAACTTTTTTCTGCTAGAAATAGAATCAAAAGCTTACCTAAGCTTGAGATGAAATAAGCACCCTGTTTTTGTAGTAAGAATTAGTAGAGCAGTTGTCATTGGTGGTTTAGTCATAGGTACTGGTTGGTTGCAGGTCAGGTGGGTTAGCCAGTAGTGACAGAGAGGGGGGAGGAGTCTGGAAGGTCATATAAGTCTTGGCTGAGGTAAATTATCCCTCTTGCCATTTTTGGATTCCCTGGAGATTGCGGTCCCTCTGGAGTCTGGATAGGCTAAGTATCGCTTTAATTACTATTTTTCTATATCTCTATTCGCTCTAAGTTTCATATTCTTTATTCTATATCTTTGTGCAAAGCTTTCTTCTCGTTTTAAACTTTTAATTTTCTGTCCTCTTTCCACGGCTTCAGTGGCTGGCTGCTGCTGCAGTCATTTGCTGCGCCTGCGGGTTCTTTTAAGGTTTGTGTGGTAAAAGTTTTTCTGTAGGTAGTGGTATGTCTCGCCCTCGCCGCAATGCGCCCCCTCCCCGGCGGCTGGTGGAAGCGGCTAGGCCGTTGCAGGCCGCCGCGTCCTCCCAGGTCTCCAGGGGAGCGCGCTTGTCAGCGGCGGCGGCGGGTTCGCGCCTGGCCCCCGCTCCCCCAGCTAACTTGGCGGGAGTGAGAGGGAGGGCGCGCGGGCGAAGTAGTTCGGCGGGGCGGGTGGCTGCGCGCTCTGCCGGGGTACAGGTACCTGTAATGGCGGCCGCGGGTGTAGGCACGCCGCGCCCGTCCCCCTCGCCTTCCGGCCTGCAGGCTTGGTTGGCTAGGGGGGCGCAGGGCAGGGGGTCACCTTCCCTGGTTACCAATATTCAAGGGGGGGGATCTGGGTCGGACAGTGGAGGTACGGAGACGGCGGCTAGCCCCGCCCACCTGTCTCAGGCGGACATTTTGTCCACAGAATATTTCCAGGCAAGGGGCAGTCCCACAGCTTCAGGAGCTGGGGACTCCCACCAGCGGGGGCAGTCAAGTAACTTGTCCCCTGCCAGCAGGCAGCGGGATCTTAGGGTGTGCGATTGGCAGTCACCTCAGTCAAGGAGAGGGGCTTTTTCACCCATTGTTAGGGTTAGGTCATCCCCTTTGCCGGGCTTCGCCCAGCCCCCACCTGCTCCAGTATTAGTACAGGGGCCGGTGTCGGTAGTGCAGCCGGCAGGATTGCAGGCAGTGGGTGAGCTAGGGAGCAATGTAGCAGCGGCACAGGCAGCTCAGTTTAGGAGTTGGTCCCCATACTTTAACACAGCAGCCCAGCAGCAGGGGGTGCAAGGGCAGTGGCCAGTGGCGCCGCAGTGGGGGAGCATGCAGCAGCCATTTTATCAACCGCAGGGTCAGGCTTGGATTAACACGGTCCCTGGTAACATGGGCCAGCAGTTTTGGCCAGTAAATCAGGGATTTGGGCAGGCTCCAGGTGGCTTTTATGGCGTTAGTGGGCAGCAGGGAGTAATCACATCAATGCAGCAAGGTAATTTTCAATTGCCACCCCCACCACCGCCCCCGCCCATGCCAGAGGCCACACCCCCCAGGGTAACTGCAGCGCTTCAGCAGGTAGGGCAGGGAGGGGGGCCTGTCGGGGCGCAGGGTGGCAGTGAGGAGGTTATCGCAGTGGTTGCTGATGAGGAAAATGTTATGAGCTCTGTGCCTGTTAGTATTCCTTTGCAGGCGGTTTCGGATGGAGCAGGGCCTGGGAGCGTATCTGAAGTCCTGGAGTCTTCGAGTCAAGTCGCAGTGGGCGCACTGCGCGACGTGGGACAGTCGGTTGGAGCTGAAGAGCAGGCAGGGCCGTCAACATCAGGAGCAGGTGAGATCTCGCGCTCAGTGCAGCAGCAAGCGGAAGGGTCGCATTCAGACAGTTCATCTGATTCATCCAGCTCGGATGGTAGGCCGCGCAAGCTGATGAAGTACTTTGCGCAAAAGATTAGGGGGAAGAAAAAGGGAGCAGGGGGTTCAAGGAGTGCGGCTAGTAGCGCAGCCAGGGTAGGTCCGGATGCATCGGGTGACGCGGTGCATTGTTCTAATACGGCCATATTAAGGGGTGTGAGGTCAAAAATTAGGGACAAAATCAGGAAGGGACGTTTCGTGGACATGTTTGCTATAACACATGAAGCAAAGAAGGAATTGGATGCGGCCAAGGCAAAAGGCCCGGCAGCAGAGGAGGCTAGGAGATCTTATACCAACTGGCTGGCGGGGGCTTATGTGTTTGCAGCATGCTACACGGAGACCAGGCCATCGGAGCATATGAATATGTTTAAGTATTTTCATCTAATACATAACATGTATTCAACAGGCAGGGTTAATGCATGGAGGCAGTACGACGAGCTTTTTAGGAAAAAGCAGGATGGGGAGAGAGTCTTTAGTTTGGGATTTAAGGACGTGGAGGTGTGGTTGGAAGTTACCCAACAAATGAGGGGGTCAAGTGGGGGCGAAGTAGGGGGGGGGCGAAGGCAGTTTTTTCTTAACAGGCCCGGGTACAGTGTGCCCGGGAGGGGAAAATGCTATGCGTATAACAACGGGCAGTGCTCAAAAGGAGCAGGGTGTAGATACAGGCACGTGTGTTTGCAGTGCAGTGGGGCCCACCAGGCAAGAGAGTGTACAAAGCCAAGGGGGCAAGCAGCTGGGAGAGGAGAGACTGGGCCTGGCAATAGGCAAGGCGGAGTCGCCAGTTAGGATTGAGGAGTTAAAGAGGTGGTTGAGGCTCTATCCTCTTAGGGAGGAAGCAGCCTTTTTGTTGCAAGGGTTTTCAGAGGGTTTTCGTTTACCAGTTGTAGATAGGGTTATTGCATCGGCAAATAGGAACCTGAAGTCAGCTAGGGATTTTCCAGAGGTGGTTAGGAAAAAGGTGCAGAGTGAAGTGAGCTTAGGCAGAATGGTGGGACCCTACAGGGAACCACCAATAGAGGATCTATGTATTTCTCCGCTGGGGGTGGTGCCTAAGAGAGAGCCTGGGAAATATAGATTGATTCAGCATTTATCTTATCCAGAAGGGGGCTCGGTGAATGAGGCGTTAGATCAGGAATTTTGTAGTGTAAGCTATGAATTGTTTGAGCATGCGTTAAGCTTGGTGCAGGGTTTTGGGAAGGGAGCCTTGATGGCTAAGGTAGATGTGGAATCAGCTTTTAGGATTTTGCCTTTGCACCCGGATTCGTTTAAATATATGGGTTTTAAGTTGGGAGGAGAGTTTTACATAGACAGATGTTTACCGATGGGTTGTTCGGTTTCATGCTCATTCTTTGAGTGTTTCAGCAGCTTCCTTCAGTGGTGTATTAAGGTGGGCTGTAAGCAGCAAGGGGTTACCCACTACCTGGATGACTTTTTGTTAATAGGTCCGGCGGATAGTGAGGTGTGTAGTGAGTTACTGTTTTCAACCAGTGCATTGTTTTGGGTGCTGGGGGTGCCGATAGCAAAGGATAAGACAGAGGGGCCGGTTAGTAAGCTATCTTACTTGGGCATTGAGATAGATACAGTAGTGGGTATTTGCAGGCTTCCAGAGGAAAAGGTGTCGAGGTTGAAGGGGCAGTTGGAGGAGTTCTTAAAGGTGAAAAGGGTCACTTTAAAGCAGTTGCAGTCATTGCTGGGGTTGTTAAATTTTGCCTGTAGGGTGATTCCAATGGGCAAAGTTTTTTGTAGAAGATTGGAAAGGGCTACGGCCGGGGTTAAGAAACCTCATCATCAAGTTAGGATCTCGGCGGAGTTAAAAGAAGATATAAAAGTTTGGTTATGTTTCGTGAGGGATTTTAATGGAGTTAGGATTTGGCAGGAGGCGGTGGCAAATGACGAGCTGCAATTATTCACGGATGCATCTGGGGCAATAGGTTTCGGAGCTTATTTTAAGGGGCACTGGTGCGCGGAGGAGTGGCCGGAGGATTGGAGGGTGAGAGGATTTACTGCTAGTATGTTGCTGTTAGAGCTTTTCCCAATAATAGTGGCAGTGGAGCTATGGGCTAAGCAGATTGCGGACAAGAACATTGTTTTTTGGTGTGACAATTTGGGAGTAGTTCACTCAGTCAACAATCAGAGGTCGGATTGTCCAAGGGTAATGCGTTTGCTTAGGCATCTTATTCTGCGTTGCTTGCAGGAGAATATTACTTTCTCTGCAAGGCACGTCCCGGGGGTAAAGAATGAAATAGCGGATGCGTTATCAAGGTTCCAATGGGATAGGTTCAGGAGGCTGGCGCCAACAGCTGATATTGATGGTGTGTCATGTCCTTCTCAATTATGGCAGATCATCGAGCCGGCATCGAGAGTTTAGCCCTGAAGGCTTTGGCCCCAAGTACGCTGAGAAGTTACTCGGCGGCTTGGAACGAGTGGTCGGTTTTTACAGCAAGGTGGGGTGAGGGTAAGTGCCAGGAGGAAGTCATGTTAGAGTTCGTTTGGGCTTGTCACCAAGAAGGTAGATCTAGGGCTGCAATGTCTGGGGCTTTGGCGGGAATAGCTTATTTCGCTAAATTGAAGGGTCAAAAAGACCCTACTAAGTCATTCATTTTGGCTAAGGCTTTGAAGGGGTGGGCCAAGGAGCAGAGGACAGGGGGAGATTTGAGAAGGCCGATAGATCAAGGGTTACTGCAGGATTTAGTCACGGCAGTTTCGGGGGTGGCAGTGGATGAGTATGAATCAGCCTTGTTTGGTTTAGCATTTGGGCTGGCGTTTTTTGGGGCATTTAGGATCGGAGAGTTAGTGGCAAGAAATAAATCGTGTGGGGTGTCTGGGGTTTTGAAAGAGAATGTGGTGATTAAAAACGATTTAGTGTTGATAAAGATTCAGAGATCAAAAACGGATCAGCTGGGTAGGGGGCGCTGGATTTCTTTGAAGGAAGAGGAGAATAAAGGGATCTGTCCGGTTGAGTTGGCAAGCAAATTTAATTTGGTTAGGCCAAAAGGGGGGGCTCAGTGGTTAGTACACAAGGATGGTACGCCATTAACTAAATTTCAATTTTCTAGTGTGTTTGGTAAGTGCTTAGTGGCCTTGGGCATACCAGAAGAGGAATATGGTACTCATTCCTTCAGAATTGGGGCAGCAACTTGCGCAGCGGTTGCGGGCAGTTCAGAGGAGGCGATAAAGCGGCTGGGTAGGTGGAGATCGTCAGCTTTCAAGGCGTACATAAGGGGGGATAAGCTATAGAGAGCGCGCTCCTGGCGAGTTTGTTTTTTAGGTAACCCAGGGCCATAAGCCGCCTGCCTTTTATAAAGGGGGATTGGATGGCGTTTCACTTTTTTCCTCTTAAAATCTGAGGTTTTGTGTTGTTCACATCCATCTGGGTAGCCTAAACAACTCAGTTTACCTTTCCTTGGCTAGTTGCTTTAGATACGTTAAGTAATTTAAGTTTCTAATGGTTATCTTATATAATTTTATTTTAGGTTCGGCTGATGTGGTGGGTAGGGTGTGGATTGTAGGACACTCATTTATATATTGGGCAGGAAGGCATGAGAATAGGACCAAAGGGGCTGGTAGAGTGAAGTGGATTGGGGTGAGAGGTCTTTCCTGGTTTGGATTATGGGATTTATTATTGATTTCGGAGAAGAAGTGGGGTGCTCCAGATGTGTTGATTATTCACGCAGGTGGCAACGACTTAGGGTCGTGCAAAGGCGTTGAATTAATTATAGCAATTAAGATTGATCTTCAGGGCATAAAAGAGAGATGGCCCGAAGTGAGATTGTATTGGTCGGAGATGATTCCGAGGAGGGTATGGAGAGGGACACAAGGAGGAGCTGCATTAGATAGGGTGAGGAGGAAGCTAAATGCAGCAGTGTCCAAGTTTATCTGGAGCATGGGAGGTTTTGTGATTAGGCATCCGGGAATCAGATATGAGAAGGAGGAGCTTTACAGGGCAGACGGAGTGCATCTGAATAAGGAAGGGATGAAGTTGTTTGTCACAGCCTTGTTGGGAGCGCTGGGTATGTGAGGATTTCTAGCTGGGTGGCGGACTCTGGCCTGCGGGGGCGGCCATCGTTTTGGCGGAGAGCATGGCTCCTCGGTTGAAAGAGATTAGCGTGACAGAAATTGGCTAGCATTTTCCCTGGGAGAGAGGCGAGTCGGTCACTACCTTAGGGGAGGACCAGGTCACCATCTTAGGGAGGGACCAGTGCTCTGCCAGTTAAGGGAAGATTTGAGCTACTCAGTTAGGTTACGCAGGGCGTGGCTATGGCCACGCCCATTTTTTGCATTGATACATAGGCGATTGCCGAGGGCCATGCTTCTTGGGCCACTTTTGATTAATCCTTGAATTTCCAGCCATTCGTTTAAATAAATTCTGGCTGTGACCTTAATTTTCCAATTTACACAGTTGTCTGAGTCATTATTTATTGTCTCCGAGTCAAGTTATTTGTGTCCGAGTCTTTATTTTATTAGCGTAAGAATTCTGAAGGAATAAAACATATGGGTGACTTAATAGAATCAAAAGCTTACCTAAGCTTGAGATGAAATAAGCACCCTGTTTTTGTAGTAAGAATTAGTAGAGCAGTTGTCATTGGTGGTTTAGTCATAGGTACTGGTTGGTTGCAGGTCAGGTGGGTTAGCCAGTAGTGACAGAGAGGGGGGAGGAGTCTGGAAGGTCATATAAGTCTTGGCTGAGGTAAATTATCCCTCTTGCCATTTTTGGATTCCCACCCACCCACCCGAAGTAAGAAAATGTTGTTGTGTAAGTGCAAAGGTTTAGGACCTTGCAGGAGGAGGAAAAGGAGAAGTTGCATGGGCTGAGGGCCTTGCAAATTGAAGGGCGAAGGAAAAGTGCAAAGGTTTAGGACCTTGCAAGAGCGTTGGAGGGCGGAGAGCATGGCTCCTCGGTTGAAAGAGATTAGCGTGACAGAAATTGGCTAGCATTTTCCCTGGGAGAGAGGCGAGTCGGTCACTACCTTAGGGGAGGACCAGGTCACCATCTTAGGGAGGGACCAGTGCTCTGCCAGTTAAGGGAAGATTTGAGCTACTCAGTTAGGTTACGCAGGGCGTGGCTATGGCCACGCCCATTTTTTGCATTGATACATAGGCGATTGCCGAGGGCCATGCTTCTTGGGCCACTTTTGATTAATCCTTGAATTTCCAGCCATTCGTTTAAATAAATTCTGGCTGTGACCTTAATTTTCCAATTTACACAGTTGTCTGAGTCATTATTTATTGTCTCCGAGTCAAGTTATTTGTGTCCGAGTCTTTATTTTATTAGCGTAAGAATTCTGAAGGAATAAAACATATGGGTGACTTAAGGAATCTAGGACGCGAGGGCACGAGTTTAGAATAGAAGAAAAAAGATTTTGTTTATCTAGAAGAAAAAATTCAGTCAGAGCAGTCAAACTTTGGAACTCTCTTCCTGGAGAAGTGGTGTCGGCAGACACTATAACTACGTTTAAAATAAGGTTGGATAAACATTTATTGGTTAAAAACATCCATGGGTACGAATAAGTAACATAATCTGTCTTTAAAATATCAGAACATACTATACAACAAGGGATAAGCTACTATAAACATAGGTTGAACTAGATGGATGCAAGTCTTTATTCAGCCTCACCTACTATGTAACTATTTAACCCTATACAACCCCCAAATACACAACTAACTTCCCAACCACGCACACCCTAGTCCCCCATGGGTGCTGGACGACGACATGATAGTTGGATTTCTGGTGAACAGCACTCCGACATTGGAATCCTGATTTTTTTACCTAGTGGGGTTCCACAAACCCTATAGAGGGAGAATAGAACCAGTGGCGAGCGAAGCAAACCACTGAGCCCGCAAGGGGCTTCATTGCGCTTGTCGCCCTGTCGGAGTACTGGCAGTCTGGATTCCGATATCAGTATAATGACCATCGGAATCCTGACTGTCGGCCTGCCATACCACAACCACCCCCCACATAATTCCTATATGCATCTACCCTCCGACACACACTGCACTCCCTGTCAGTTTATTGATATTGGTATTTCCAGCAAACCACTTAGTGATACTTCTTTAGGATCATTATGATCATTATGTGTAATGGTTAGCACTTACAGCACTGGTGTCATGGGTTCAGTATCCACCATACGACTATATGCTTGTGCAGGTTTCCTCCCACAGTCCAAAATTGTGTGGTGGGGAAGGCCGCTCACGGCCAACATAGAAACAGGAAGAGATGGCCTGCTGCATGGAGCTCACTGAGTGGTGGGCGGGGCCAGCTTCAGGAAAGTAGCAAAGCACTGGCTGACAGCTTTCTGCTCCTCTCCATGTACAGAGTGACTTCCAGAAAATCCGGACTAAGCGCACAGCAGCCGCCGGCCACTGCTACCCACAACCCCGCGGTGGCCAGCTGCAAAGTCTTGTCTCTGGATTTTAATGGAGCAGGTATGACAAACGGGAAGGACAGAGGGGGTTTGCGGGGCAGAAATTGGGAGCCTCCTGCTGAATGGTAGGAAAGCCTGGTTCAAATTGAAAGGTAAATTTCAATGTAATAATAAAGCGGACTAACATTGTTTGCTACATGCAAAAGCAGACAGTATTTACCCTGCAGAAGAACAATATCAATGTATTTGTTAGCAATGAGGACTGTAGTCTGCCCATTATGTAACAATTGGTCCCATTGGTTTACTGAATCATCTGATGGCTTCATGAAAAACAGGTTTTCTGTCATTTGGCCACTTAATAAAAAAACAGCCATTTGACAATTATTAAGATTACTTTGCTTAAGGCCACTAATAGCCTTCTAAACAGTTATCCAATGTTATTTGACCTTTTTTCTGGGGTTAAGGGTGACTTTACTATACGTTTATCACTATACCTTTATCATACACTTCAGCTATGTCCCACACTGTTGCACTTGCAGGTGCTGATAATAGCCTTTAACAAATTAACTGTGCTGCCATAAAAAAAGGTATGTGGCCTAGTGGGGAAGGGGTGTGGCCTTATGGTCTAGAGCAGGCATGTCCAAGCTGTGGCCCTTCAGCTGTTGTGAAACTACACATCCCAGCATGCCTTGTTATAGTTTTAGTATTCCCTAATAGCAAAATTGTGGCAAGGCATGATGGGACTTGCAGTTTACAACAGCTGGAGGGCCATAGTTTAGACATGCCAGGTGTAAAGTAATATTATGAATACTGTATATTAAGAAATATTATTTTGTGACTGGCCATATAGCTAAAACCGCTAAGGGAACATTTTCCAGAAGTTTCCCTTATACTGTAAGTGTGTTTGGGAATTTTTAAGTGCCATACATCACCAGCAAATTGCATTTTAACCCTCTAAATCAGTGGTTAAGCCGGTGAAGTCATAAAGTGGTTGGTACTTTATCATCAGCCAACCAGCTCCACACTGTCATTTTTCTAACCAAACCTGTAACCTGACAGTTAGGAGCTGACTGGCAGGTGATAAAGTACCAGGCACTTTATCACTTCAGTTATAGGGTGAAATGTAATAGGATGAGAGATTCAGAAAGTGAGAGATTTGGTAAGAAATCTCCAGGTTTTTTTAAAGCGGCAATCATTTACACTGCAAAATCAAACTGGTTTTGCAGTGTAAATGATTGCCGCTTTAAAAAAAACCTGGAGATTTCTTACCAAATCTCTCACTTTCTGAATCTCTCATCCTATTACATTTCACCCATAGAGTCAATATATCAACAATTTTAATCTTTAATCACAATCTATATTTTCAGAGCACTCATTGGGGCAGATGTAGTAAGCCTTAACAAGAGATAAATGCAAGGGTGATAAAGAGAGATAAACGTCCAGCCAATCACATCCTGACTGCCATGTTACAGGCTGTGTTTGAAAAAAGTCAGTAAGGAGGTGATTGGCTGGACATTTATCTTTCTTTATCACACTTGCATTAATAAGGCTTAATACATCTGCCCCATTGTTAGCTGTGTTTTTTGTTGTTTATGTCTCAATTTTAACTCTGTTATTTCACCTAAACAAGGAAGTGTCTCCCCAACAGAGACATATAATAAAAGGTTGAAAGAACTCACTGCTTTTTAGCATTAATTCAATAAAATTTACGTTTGAATACATTTATTCATTCTTCTTCCTATGGTGTGCATCCTCCAACGCAACTACTTTTCTTTCATATGTATTTGTACTTTATCACTTCACCAAGGTTAATAAATCTGCCCCTGTGTGCTTAGGCACCATGGGATGCCGCAAAGGTCTAGCAGGGGTGCCTCGGATTGGTGGTCCAGGCCCAAATAAAACTGACAGGAAAAACCTGTGATAATGGCTGGCAATCATTAGACAATCGGAAGCTTAACTGTGTATCACCATATAACTGACTCTAATTACTAATTTCATAACTTTTTCAAAATGTATCAATGAAAAAAATATTTTATCCTACAGGCACCTTAAAAAATGCTATTATTCCAGAGTGCCATGATTCAAGAAAATTTGGGAAACACTGCTCTAAGCCATTGTTTAACTGGATGGAAAAATCACTTTTGACGTCAGGCAACTGAGCAGCCTTTGATAAACCTCTCCCAGTTGTGTCTATTACACAGAAAAGTCACTGTACAGTTAGTCAACAATTACAATTGAAGAAATGGGAAATTCCCCAGCTCAAATTATTCAAACCTTGATATTGGGATTCTAAAACCCACTTTCTACTTAATTTTAGGTAATGAAAATAACATAATGCAGTATACTGTAGGAATCTACAGGTAGATTTGTCCTATCAATTGTGGAACATCGAGTCTAATTACCTGCAGTAAATTGCCGCAGGTGAAAAAGGGTGAAAACCGCTAGTTGATGCCTGATAACTTAATGGGGTGTATTTAATGCAGCCGGCGAGGGGGCTAAACGGCCGCTCGCCCTATTCAACGTTCCTCCAAACAGCGAGGCTCGCTGCTAGTGCAGGCAGCCCACTGCATTTAGCCGCAAGCCTCGCTGTTTTAGCGGCCGCATACGCAATTTCCCCATTCACTCCAAAAACCTAGTGCGGGGGAAAGGAACGGCGGGGCGGACTCGCTCCATTTGCTGCGAACCTCGAATCGCCATCAGATTCCAGGCAAACATGGAATACGCCGAGGGGGTTGGACCTCTTCACAAGGCTTATTAAGCTGTTTGTCGCCAGAACAGTTGGTTTCTGTGTCTGGTAGAATTTTGTGAGCGGTGCACTCTGTAATGTAAAAAAATGGCAAAAGACTTGTTTGTGATATTGTGATGATTACTGGCCCCGTTTACAGAAAAAAAAGAGTCTGGCTGCTAACATTTCACCCTGGCTGCTAACATTGGAACGATCTGTTCACACAGGATGCAGAATGGGACATGGGGGGTGATTCGAATTTACATGCTGCGTGTATGCGCAGGTGAGCATCTGCACATGTGCAGACACTGTGTGTGAATTTCTAGTTTGCTGTCCTGTTTGCACCTAGCAGTATAAGAGGGGGGTCGACCTTTTCATACCCCCACTATCCACGTCGGCGTGGAGTTGATTTTATAAAGTGTGGCGAGCGCAGCGAGCCACCGAGCCCGAAGCGTGGCGAACGCATCGAGCCCCGCGCGGGGACGCGCATAACTTCACACTGTGCGCTCGCCACACTTTCTAAGTTCAACTCCACGCCGACGTGGATAGTGGGGGTATGAAAAGGTCGGTGGACGCGTACTAATAACCCATACACAATAAAAAATCGGGTCATGTGATGGGATGCGACGCAATTTTTCATTGTACAATGCCCTGCGATGGAAATCGTGGGCGCCGTGATGATACACATGTACCTAAAAATTGCATCGCAGGCAACCAAATCGCATTTCCCCATAGGATTCAATGTTAAATGGTCCTGTTCATACCCTAACTATCCAAGTGGGTATGGAGTTGATTTTATATAGCGTGGCGAGCGCAGCGAGCCACCGAGCCCGAAGCGTGGTGAGCGCAGCGAGCCCCGCGAGGGGACACGGAATACATTTTAAGAAATCCGCGTCCCCTCGCGGGGCTCGCTATGCTCGCCGTGCTTCGGGCTCGGTGGCTCGCTGCGCTACATAAAATCAACTCCATGCCCACTTGGATAGTGAGGGTATGAACAGGACCATTTAACATTGAATCCTATGGAAAATCACGTCGATCGCATCGCATAAGTTAAGGCATACAATCAAATAATCGGGCGCCCAGATACTACACAAGTACCCACTCGGCTGCTGTCATTGCGGAGGAGCCGGTATTTTAGTCTCAACTCCCTCCAAGGGTGACACCTGGGTGAGCATCGCATTCCCCCTAGTGATGTCACTTTGCAGAGACAGTCTGCTTACACAAGTGAAAGGATTATTGTAGAGTTGATGTGAAAGGCAAGAAAAAAATAGCTGATAACTGCATCCATATTGGCAGAAAAAGTTCTGGTCAATATCATGAATATTGCTAAACTAGGTGATTCATCGCGCCCTACGGGCGCTCTTCACACCGGCGTAAGGGGCTACGCCCCCTTAATTTGTACAGATTCTGCCAGTGGGTGAGGGTCCAGCGTGGCAGCACAGAAATACAGGAGTCAGTGTCTCCTCCGACTGGGTGGGAGTTAGGGTGCATGAGAGCAGGAGGCTGGGCGGTAAAGCATGATAGGGGAATGTGGGCAACACAGGGTGAGCGGGTCTCCACTGGCGGAAGTTACGGGGCAGGAGAACAGGAGGCAGGGCAGTGTCCTCCCACATTGATGGCAAAAGTATTCAACATCGGCCATAAACCATCGATTATTTGAAAATCATTGATGGTCGATGGGCATCCCTAGAACTGGAGGAGGGTGGGGGACAGTATGCAGCTCCCGGCAGTGGGTGAGCGTCTCCTCCCACTGGGAGGGAGTGAGCGTGCATGAGAGCAGGAGGCTGTATAATAGTGGTATGTGGGCAAGACATTGATAAAAGTTGTGGCGCTGGTGCAGAGGGCAGTGGGGAAACCTGCAGTGCGGCAGCCAGGGCCGGATTTCCCACCTAGGGGCGGTACCTGCTTGTGGTGGTACAGGATCCCCCATTGTCACGGGGGTACGTGAAATGCGGGAGCGGGGGCCACGGTGGTCCGCGGGGGGGTGGAATTGCCGGAAGGGGGTCTGGGGGGTCTGCAAATTGCGGGAGGGGGGGTGGTGTGTGGGGATCTGCGGTTAGCGGGAGGGGGGGGGGTCCGCAAATCGTGGGCGGGGGGCTTGAATTGTGGGAAGGGGGGTCCGCAAATTGCGGGAGGGGGGTTGTCGGGGTTAGTGAATTGCGGGAGGGGGGGTTGCGGAGGTCCGTGAATTGCAGGAGGGGCGCGTGGGGTGCCGTGAGTCAAGGGGGGGTGGTGCGGGGGTCCGTGAATCACGGGAGAGGTCATGAATCGCAGGGGGGAGGGTCGTGGGGGGGCTGCGAATCGCAGGAGGGGGGGTGTGGGGGGTTGCCGTGAATTGCATGAGGGGGGCGTGAATCAAGGGAGGGTGGGCGCAGGGGGGTGGTGCGGGGGTCTGTGAATCGCGGGAGGGGGCATGAATCGCGGGAGGGGGGGTCGTGGGGGGGTTCCGAATCGCAGGAAGGGGGGTATGGGGGGTGCCGTGAATTGCGTGTGGGGGCATGAATCGCGGGAGGGGGGGTCCCCGAATGTGTGAATTACGGGGCGGTCGCAAATCGCAAGAGGTGCCGAGGGGGCCCGCAAATCGCGGGAGGGTGGCGCTACGGGGGGTTTCGTGAATCGCGGGAGGGGGGGTCGTGGGGGGTTGCGAATCGCAGGAAGGGGGGTGTGGGAGGTGCCGTGAATTGCGTGAGGGGGGCATGAATCGCGGGAGGTGGGGTCCCCGAATGTGTGAATTAGGGGGCGGTCGCAAATCGCGAGAAGTGCCGAGGGGGCCCGCAAATCGCGGGAGGGGGGCGCTACGGGGGGTTCCGTGAATCGCGGGAGGGGGCGGCGCGAATTGCGGGAGGGGGGTCGCAAATCACAGTAGGGGGGGGTGCCGTGAATCGCGGGAGGGGGGGTCGTGGGGGGCCCTTTTAATGCAGGGAGGGGGGGTCGCAGGGGTCCCGCGAATCGCGGGAGGGGAGGATGTAGGGGTCCTGCGAATCGCGGGAGGGGGCTCGTGGGAGGGAGGGGTCGCTGGGGTCCCGCGATTTTCGGGAAGGTCGCGGGGGTCCCGCGTTTCGCGGGAGAGGGTGGTCGCGGAGGTCCAGCGAATCGCGGGAGGGGGTGGTCGGGTCTGGGACGGATATTAGACAGCACTTACATCGACAGCCATTACATCGACACCATTAGTTCGACAGCTCAATAGGTCGACATGGTTTTAGGTCGACATACCATTAGGTCGACATGTCATTATGTCGACAGCTCATTAGGTCGACAGCTCATTAGGTCGACAGCTCATTAGGTCGACATGTTTTTAGGTCGACACTGCCATTAGGTCGACAGAGTCTATGTCGACAGTCAAAAGGTCGACATGGGTTTTTCACTGTTTTTTTGGCCGAAATGTCGACACAGTCGACATGGACACAGTTTGAAGTGTACCGCAGCCGCTCGCTATGCTTCGGGCACGGGCCTTGCTGCGCTCGGCACACTATTTTATTCTCCCACCACGCCCTAGTGGATAGTAGGGCATGAAATACCGCCTGTCGGCACATGTCGGCTCAGTAAACAGTGAAAAAACCCATGTTGACCTTTTGACTGTCGACATAGACACTGTCGACCTAATGGCAGTGTCGACCTAAAAACATGTCGACCTAATGAGCTGTCGACCTAATGAGCTGTCGACCTAATGAGCTGTCGACCTAATGAGCTGTCGACATAATGACATGTCGACCTAATGGTATGTCGACCTAAAACCATGTCGACCTATTGAGCTGTCGAACTAATGGTGTCGATGTAATGGCTGTCGATGTAAGTGCTGTCTAACAATAGTCCGGATACCGGGGTGGTCGCGGGGGTCCCGCGAATCGCGGGAGGGGGGTCGCGGGGGTCCCGTGAATCGCGGGAGGGGGGGTTCGCGGGGGTCCCGCGAATCACTGGAGGGGGGGTCGCGGGGGTCCCGAGACTCGCGGGAGGGTGGAAAGCGGGGGTCCCGCGAATTGCAGGAGGGGGGGTGCGGGGTCCCGCGAATGGCGGGAGGGGGGGGTCACGGGGGTTCCGCAAATCGCGGGAGGGGGGTCGCGGTGGTCCCGCGATTCGCGGGAGGGGGCGGCGGGGGTCCCGCGATTCGCGGGAGGGGAGGTCGCGGGGGTCCTGGCAGAGGGTAGGGATGTGCAGGAGTAATGGTGGATGGTGGCTGTGGAGTAATGATGGATGGTGGGCGTGTACTGTAGCCCTGGCTGGGCGGGGGGAGGTGATGTCAAGGGGGTGGAACGTCAGACACATGAAAGTGAAACTGTTCTACACAGGAACGTTCTCCACAGGGGTTGAGTGACAGATCTGGCTAAATATATAAGAGATAGGGCCCTTGGTTTTTAGACTGAGCAGTTAAAGGTGGAGAAAGAAAGAGATGGGAGGGAGATGTGCAGGGATGTAAGGAGACATGTGCTTGGTGATGTACATGTGCGTCTCTGCAGGAGTAATGCTGAGTAATGCAGGAGACAAAACCTTAAACCCTTTCAATATATTAAAAGCATAGCTCACAATAGGTATGGGAGAAACATGGCCAGAATCAGCCATAACAGAATGGAAATTATAAATTTCACCTCAGATTCCGTGACAGCAGCTGCTGCACACATACGTCTCAGACAACAGACACTTCCCTTTGTCGTAGCTGCCGACAGATAACGCTGTGCACCCAGCCTGCCAATCTCTTCTCGCTCTCGCTCACCTTTGAGAATCCTGCACCAGTTTTTTGGCACACCTACGCTACCCATTTTAATTTTACATCCAATTTGTGTAACTGCTCGTTCCCAGTGTGTGGCACAAGTTAATAGATGGCACACAAACATATGCGATGTTTGGCCCGTGTCCCAGGGAGGGACTGGCTGCATCTGTCACTAGACGGAGAAATAAGCTGCGGTTTATGTCCTTGAACATGGCTTCTGCTGCCTGGATGCACTGAGCGCGATGAGCTAGATCAGGCCAGACGTAAGGTGGCTATCACCTAAAGTGAGCATCGCTGGCAAACAGCCACAAGACATTAGGAACGTCTTACACTTCCCTGCACTTGAGAAGTGCTATGAGCTCACAGAGCAGAAGACACTTCCACGGCTGGACATTCAAGTATCGGGCTTCAACTGGCCATTAAGCTACCCAGAGTAACCCCAAATGGGCCACAAGTTGAAGTAGGCCCACTGGATGTTGAAAACATGGAACATGACATAACAGGGGCAGATTTATTAAGCTCAGTGAAGTGATAAAGTAGCTGGTACTTTATCACCGGCAATCAGTTCCTAATTGTCAAGTTACAGGCTGGGTTTGAAGAATTACAGTTAGGCACTGTATAAGTGTACCGCTTCGTTCGTCATGCTTCCAGCACACTATTATATTCTCCCTCTATATCCACGTGGATTGTTAAGTATGAAAAAACCACCTTTTTAAAAACAAACATGAAAAACTCATGTCGACCTTTTCCATTTTGACCTATTGGTTGTGTTGACCTTTTTTGTCCAAGTCGACCTAATTTTTTTCATGTGTCGAACTTTTGACTGTCAAACCAATAGTATTGACTTTCGACCTAATTACTGTCGACCTATCAACAGCATCACTGATGCAGTACGCTAACAGGGAGCAGATGTGGTTTAAAATTAATAATGGCACCCCCTTCCCCCCCCCAAAAAAAAAACTTTTTACACCTGCTGACCTTTTTAGATGCCTACCTTTTACATGTCAACAGATTGACTTTGTTGAGCTTTTGAACCTGACTTGCATGTCGACCATATAGGGTCAACCTATTGATTGCCTGTCAACCTAATTATGGACGTCCCAATGAGCCTCACTTGCTATGTCTGACAATACGGGCTTCTCACTGACATTTGTATATGGCTCAGACTAACAGCATCACATTTTCTATTGTGTTTATTTGTATCTCTTTTATTGAACTTTGTTACTTTGTTGTGTGAGTTGGATTTCTTCCGCTACAGAATTGGTAAAAGGCGCTACTGTATTTAGTGTCTAACATTTGTGGGCTACATGCAAAACTGCCACTATTTACCCTACACAGAAGCAATTTAAATACATTTGCTCCCCCTGCATTGCAACATGGGTATGTATTCAGTGTTGTTATTTTACGTCTGAAAAAAAGTCTAGTCGATTTAGACTATTCAAGGTCATTTTTTCGACAGAGTCTAAAGCAGTGGTCGCCAACCCGTCGCTCGCGAGCTACCGGTAGCTCGCGGCAGCGATTCGGGTGGCTCGACCACTGCTGCCCACCTGCCCATCTCACCCTCCCTCCCTCAATCCCCGGCACTAGTTCAGACTAGAGGGGAGGAGAGAGCATCGTGCGTCTCTCCATTCCCCTCAGTGTATATCCCTGTGACTGGGTCTGAGCGGTCAGCCAATCAGAGCTCGCTGGCCGGCAGCCAATCAGGAGCCGGCCCGCGAGCTTTGCTTTGCTGACCGCTCAGACCCAGTCACAGGGAAGGGAAGTGACAAGAGATAGATGTGCCTCAAAAGAAGGGGAGACGCAGCGGCTAGACGACGGCTGTGCCACAGCATCATTGTGGACAGGGAGCCGGGTGACGAGCTGGCGTCTGTGAAGAGACGCATATCTACAGGCCGGGTGCTCCGGTGGTGACTGACAGGAGGACGGCGGCAGATCAAAGGAGGAGGCCGCAGCGGGAGAGAGTGACGGTCGGAGCCTGCATATGGGGCAGCTTACCCATTCACCGACTCCAATCACTTAAAGGTGCCTCACCTGAAACCCCAGCAGGGCTCATAGAGACACTGTGTATGGCGATATTGTGGGCATATCTGACACTATTGTGGGCATATCTGGCACTGTGGGGGCATTGCTGGAACTGTGGGGCATACATGTTCCTGACACTGTGGGGGCATTGTGGACACTGTGGGGGCATACCTGTTTCTGGCACTGTGGGGGCATACCCGGCACTGTGGGGCATACGTGTTCCTGACACTGTGGGGGCATTGTGGACACTGTGGGGGCATACCTGTTTCTGGCACTGTGGGGGCATACCCGGCACTGTGGGGCATACCTGTTCCTGACACTATGGGGGCATTGTGGACACTGTGGGGGCATACCTGTTTCTGGCACTGTGGGGGCATACCCGGCACTGTGGGGCATACCTGTTCCTGACACTGTGGGGGCATTGTGGACACTGTGGGGGCATACCTGTTTCTGGCACTGTGGGGGCATACCCAGCACTGTGGGGCATACCTGTTCCTGACACTGTGGGGGCATTGTGGACACTGTGGGGGCATACCTGTTTCTGGCACTGTGGGGGCATACCCGGCACTGTGGGGCATACCTGTTCCTGACACTGTGGGGGCATTGTGGACACTGTGGGGGCATACCCGGCACTGTGGGGCATACCTGTTCCTGACACTGTGGGGGCATTGTGGACACTGTGGGGGCATACCTGTTTCTGGCACTGTGGGGGCATACCCGGCACTGTGGGGCATACCTGTTCCTGACACTGTGGGGGCATTGTGGACACTGTGGGGGCATACCCGGCACTGTGGGGCATACCTGTTCCTGACACTGTGGGGGCATTGTGGACACTGTGGGGGCATACCTGTTTCTGGCACTGTGGCGACATACCCGGCACTGTGGGGCATACCTGTTCCTGACACTGTGGGGGCATACCTGTTTCTGGCACTGTGGGGGCATACCCGGCACTGTGGGGCATACCTGTTCCTGACACTGTGGGGGCATTGTGGACACTGTGGGGGCATACCTGTTTCTGGCACTGTGGGGGCATACCCGGCACTGTGGGGCATACCTGTTCCTGACACTGTGGGGGCATTGTGGACACTGTGGGGGCATACCTGTTTCTGGCACTGTGGGGGCATACCCGGCACTGTGGGGCATACGTGTTCCTGACACTGTGGGGGCATTGTGGACACTGTGGGGGCATACCGGTTTCTGGCACTGTGGGGGCATACCCAGCACCATGAGGTCATACCTGGCACCATGGGGGTATTCCTGTTTCTGGCTCTGTGGGGGCATACCTAGCACTGTGGGAGCATATATGTATTTGTCACTATTGGGGACATATGTGTATCTGGCACTATTGGGGGCATGTGTGTATCACACCCCCATTTTCATTGGACGCATGATGTGGCGTGGTTACACCCATCTTTTGGTGAGCGTGTACGCCGCACACACAGTACGGTATGTGGTGTAATGTGTCAGGGGCATTACAGTGTGTGGCATAATGTGCAAAGGGCATTATTTGGTTATTAGGCAGATTTTTTATTTTTTTTACAATTTAGTAGCTCTTTGTGTGGTTTATTTTGCCGCGAGTAGCTCACACCCCAAAAAAGGTTGGAGACCACTGGTCTAAAGCATTCCCCCTGTCAACTCCTTTCTCTTGTGTAAATGAGTCCTTTAGACTTTTTTGTTGCAAAATGTCTAATTGCAGTAATGTTAATCTGATTTATCCTATTCAGTGTCAGAATGTCTAAATGGATTATACAGTTTTCAGTCAGGCTTTAGACAATGTGAACTAGACAATTTCTTCTGTTGGGACTAGTCTACATAACATAAAATATTATTTTATTTTTTTAAACGAATCAAGGTAATTTATTGTCATTTCGTTTGTAATTATATTTTTTATGTTTATTGTTGCCCATATGAATATATTTCGATTTATTTCATTCTGTTTTTTTACTCTCTGTCCCCATCGCACCAGCCTCTCTCTGTCCCCATCACACCAGCACCCAGGGGCGGATTGGGCCGCCGGGAAACCGGGCGATTTCCCGGTAGCCTGGACCACATTTGGCTGCTATACCCCCATGGATGGGCCGCTGCTCCCCCCCCCCCCCCCCCCCCTGGGCTGCTGCCTGGCTGTGCTGCCCACAGAAAATATGGCTGCGGCCGGCCGCGTCTTTCACCAGTCATGGCTGACAGCTTCAGCAGCGGCACCACCTCCCCCCCCCCCTCGGTCACTAGTCCCCGCTGGTCACTAGCACCCCCCCCCCTCTCTCTGTCCACCCCCCAGCCTCTCTCTGTCCCCATCACACCAGCACCCCTCTGTCCCCATCACACCTGTCCCTCTCCGTCCCCATCGCACCTGCCCCTCTCTGTCCCCATTGCACCTGCCCCCTTCTGTCAGCGCTGCTATCTCCAGCAGTGCTGGAGCGGGGACTTGCTCATTAATATTCACTGCAAGCCGGGTCCCCGTTCTGACCACTGATGTCAGAGTGCCGGGCGGTGGGCACGGTGCTGTCAGGTGAAATGCCTGTTTGAATTTCCGACAGAATGCTTTCCGTTAGAAAAGCATTTTGAATAGGTGGAATATCAAACTGGTGGAATATATTCCGCCAGACGAGCTGATGAAAATCAGGAAACTGGCGCAATATATTCCGTCTCCGCTTGACAGTGAATATACCCCATGGTTTGTTCCAGACATAAAGATACTTACTGGATTCCCTCACTTCCCCAAAGAAGTATGTGGGTCAGTGGCTTTATGACCCAATTTGAGGTGAATTGCATTGTCGTCGCCCCAGCAAGGGAACACCATTTATCGTGCTATGCTCCCTGCACTTCCCCCACCAACACCACCTGGTCTGCTGGTGTAAACTCTTGGTATATATGAAATACAGTGACAGCTAAGTCTCCACTTCCAGCATGTACAACTGGCATGCCATCTCTGTTGAAATTAAATTACACAAACTTATGGATCTCTTTCATTTCCACTCTTGGCGATGTAGAGGAAAGCTGTACATGTGTTGTGTCTTATACAGGGGCATTGCCAGATCTTTGTGGGCCCCAAAGCAACAATATGTAGAAGCCCCTGTCTCAATGTTTCTAGGTTCTCAAAGTCGGTCCTCAGGACCCCACACAGTGCATGTTTTGCAGGTCACAGAATTAAGTGAAATAATCCGCTCCACCTGTGGATCTTTTAAAATGTGTGTGTAATGAGTGCACCTGTCAGGTGACCTGGTAAACGGGAACTGCGTGGGGTCCTGAGGACCGAGTAGCTAGCTCGGCCGTCAGGACCCGAGCAGTGTGGGTGGGGGGCGTGGAGCGGTGGTAGGGGGCACAGCCCATGGGAACGCTCGGAACTTCATAAGCGTTCCCATCAAAATGCTGGGAGTTCCCAGGGAATTCCGGTGATGACGCGGGTGGGGGGGGGGGGGAATGCTGACGTCAGTGAATGTCAGCTGCCGCCTGCTTCTCGCACAGGGTGCTCTCAGATCAAAGATACCATAGAGGTGTCTCTGATCTGCGTGCGCTGGAGAAATCATCATGCAAATCATCCACTCTGAGCCATGCAAGGGGATCGCGGGTGGTGGGTGGCGTTTGGTCCACACACAATGCTGCGAAATTCGCAATGCTGCGTGTGGACCAGAATAAGGTCCCCAATGTTAACATGCCGCATATAATTTTAATCTAATTTTAATATAAATTTAATGTTTGCAAATTTGACAATTTTTAATGGAGAAAATCGAAAAACTGCCCCTATGGTAGCTACGGGATGCAGTCAATATGCCGCCGGTCAGAATCTTGGCGTTCGACATACCGATGCCGGAATCCCGACCGCCGCAATGCCGGCACTTTGTCCCTCTATGGGTGTCCATCTATAGAGGGAGAATAAAATAGTGTGCCGAGGCACCGGGCCCGATGCGTGGCGAGCGCAGCAAGCCCACAAGGGGGGGGGGTGATCCACGGCCCCCCTTGTCGGCATTGCGGTGGTCGGGATTCCGGCGTCTGTATTTTGACCGCCAGCATTTCATACCGGACCCGTAGCTACGTCCTTGGTCTTATCATTTTTACTACAACAGATGTATGCCACAGACAATAATGGAATTGATTTGCAGTACGTAATGTAGTAGCATAGCCCACATGTCCTTATATTCTCTTTTACACCTTGTCTGTGGTCTTGCGATATTCTGTTTCTGGAAACGTCTGTGTGTGTTCATTCTATCTTTTTTCCTCTCAGTCTCTGGCAAGATTCTCTTTTTCACAGATTTGGAATAGATCTAAAATATCAGCAGACAAATGTATCACTTCCAAAGACTGATTCTATAACAGTCTATCCGAGCAAGCTATTGGTACAGCAGGTAAGAGCGCTGTCACACACAGCTTGTGACTCATCACTGCAGGCCGGAACTTCTTTCTTTCCTACCCTCCCACACACTGCTCCTCTCTCCAAACTCTCAGGGCTCGTTCACACAAATGCGCTGGGAGATAAGTAAAAACGCATTAATGCGAAGGCATTTTAGCCATGCATTTTAATGGGGTGCCTTCTTACTCATATAACCTACTACAGTGAAACGAGCCCAAAATACACATTCGTTGTATTTTAAAAACATATTCAAATTGGATTTTCTTTATTTTGTAGCCATTTTTCTACCATATACTTGTAAATGAGAGCCCAACACCCACTGCCATTTTTTATAAACCCTACATGCCATTCACATAAAGGAATATTAACACAGTTCAATAATGACCTACGGGATACATTTACTAGGATAGGAGTTCTATTGACGATGGAAGGTTGCTCATAGCAACCAATCAGAATCTACTTATTTATTTGGCACCTTCTAATCTAGAAGATAAGAGATAGAGGCCCTTATTCAGATCTGATCGCAGTACACATGTGTTCTCAAAATGGGCAAAACCATGTGCACCGCAGGTGGGTCAGATGTAAGATGTGCAGAGAGAGTTAAATTTGGGTGGGGTGTGTTGAAACTGAAATCTAAATTGCAGTGTAAAAATAATGCAGCCAGTATTTTCCCTGCACAGTAACAAAATAACTCACACAAATTTAACTCTCTGTATACGTGTAACATCTGCCCCACCTGCAGTGCACATGTTTTTGCCCATTTTAAGAACAAATTTGTACTGCGAACAGATCTGAATAAGGACCAGAATCGGATTGGTTTCTATGGGCAACATCCCATCTTCAATAGAACTCCCATCTTAGTAAATTTACCCCTTAGTAGGTATCACAGGCCCAGTGGTGCAACTTCTGTTGGTCTGCCAGTTACGGAGGTTCCTATTCTGTTATTGCAACCATGCAGCCTGTAAGGTCTGGTATATGCATAATAAAACCCTGCTTGGTAGGGAATAGACAAATTTACAATGGTGCTCGTGATTGGCTGTTACACAGACTCATTTCTTTTTGGAAAATTCTATAGCTGTGAGCAAGGAAAGAACATGAATATTATAGTCAAGGTTCTCTTCTACTGGATTTTTAAATCAGGGTTGTTTTATTTAGTTTCCTACAGGAAAGAGGGAATTGGGAAGACAGGGCGAGCAAGTAAGATCGGAGTCACACCTGAAGTATAACCGCCTTTATAGTGTGTTGACAAGTAATTCTCTGTACAAAGCATCTAGAGCAGAGAACAAAAACAAGCAGAATTTTCTATTAAAAACACAGTTAAATATGTATTTTTATATTATTCTTTTTTATTATTTTTCTCAACTTACAGCTTTGTCTACAGATCAAAATTATGTCTAATGTCTTTTCTCATCCGTTTCTGTTTAATCGTCCCATATAATATGAGGTGGCACCAAGGGGTCTATGTACTAAACCCTAGAGAGCGATAAAGTTGAAGGAGATAAAGCACCAGCAAATCAGCTCCCAATTGTCATTTTTTAAACACATGGGCAGATGTATTAAGCCTGGAGAAGTGATAAAGTGGAAAGTGATGATGCAGCAGCCAATCAGCCCCTAACTGTTAATTTACAGGCTGCATTTGAAAAAATGTCAGTTAGGAGCTGATTGGCTTATGCATTATTACCTTACATGTTATCACTTCTCCCGGGCCTAATACATCTGCCTCACCACCTGTAAGATGGCAGTTGGGAGCCGATTGGCTGGTACTTTAGCTCCCTTCACTTTATCTCTGCAAGGGTCAGCAAATAGACACCAAAGTTTTCGAAGGTGGATCTAGTAAAGTTTTAACTGTCACTTAGGGGCCAACACAAATTTGAATTCAGGTTGGATGTCTGTAGATGCTCTAGGATTGTGTGCTCAAAACGAAGGGGGTTATTCTGATTCACTCGGAAAGGCACAATCACTCTCTAATGGACAAAGCCATGTGCACTGCAGGTGGGGCTGATGTAACATGTGCAGAGAGAGTTAGATTTGGGTAGGGGGTGTACTTCAAACTGATATCTATATTGCAGTGTAAAAAGAAAGCAGCCAGTATTTACCCTGCACAGAAACAATAAAACACCCACATCTACAGATGGAGCATGTTTCATCTTTAACCGGCACTCGCCAGACCCCTTGTGCTGGCGAGAGAGACTTAGACGCACGCGTGTCCCAGTCTCTTAACGGTGGCGATGCGTGTCCCTGCCCGTCTCCACTTCAGGGAGACGGGCAGGGTTAGGGGTGACGGCGGGGCGGCGAGGGGCACCGGGGGAGGAGGCAGGGGAGGCGGCGGGGACCTGGGACAAGGTCCGTTGCCAAGGGGCACGCGAGCGTCTCATGCACACGCCCCTGGTGGGAGCCGGCCGCTGACGGGGCTGGCGATAGAAACGCCACCCCTGCAAAGTTAAGGCGGGCTCCATCTGTAACTCTCTCTGCACATGTTGCATCTGCCCCACCTGCAGTGCATATGTTTTTGTCCATTAGAGAGTGATTGTGCCTTTCCAAGTGAATCAGAATAACCCCCTAAATGCGACTGGCATTATCTGTATGATACCTGATATAGTGGTGTAACAAGGGGTGTGAGAACAGTGCCACTGCAGAGATTGCAGGACTCTCTGGGTGGCAACCATAGCTGCTAACCTGAAACTGGCTAGTAGAATGCCTAGAATGGAATCCTGCAGCCAAGATCACCTTTGCAATGCCAGCCAAAGCCATTAGACACCCCAAACAGGCACCAGGCAGTCTGTGCAGCCCCCTCGGTGCCCTGAAGACAACCAGTTCAGCTGCTTTCAGAGTCAGTATAAATAGGAATATAGAACATTCTGTCTTGTAGCCCACATGATAAACCTTCATTTATATTATGCAGATCCCTTATGAGCTGGGTAGAATCAATAATATTAAAAAAAAAAAAGTCTGTTTTATTGCCATCTATCCTAAGGTTCCATGCATTAATCATGTCAGCATTAACACATATTTTGTAAAACAATTAAACTACTGTATACTGCATAGAGGTGAAAAAAAAAATACAAGGTGAATTCTCTCTTAAAATGTTTCCTTTTAAGAAAATAATAAACTTTCTTCACCCTAATCACCATAAAATCTATTTAGAGCATCAATGCTGCGCAATTTCATTTAATTAAACTCAATTACTCCCTTACTTTAAATGCAACTGAAATGAAAGCACTTCTGCATTATTACAAGAAAAATAGCCCATTAATTGTATATACGATCACTGAAAGAAAAACTAAGTGCCTGTATGTGGTATTTTCCAAATGTATGTATTTATAGCACATATATTTCATAATGTACTGTATGTGTGACAACAGTATAAATAAAACAACAGATAAGCTTTCAGAAGCCTTTGTTCTTGGTAATGTTATCATAAAACACCAGATGGCACCAACAGTCCGCCATTTTGCCATCATATCAGGGCCGTAACTAGGGGGGGGCTAGGGGGTCACGCGCACCGGGCGCTGGAGGGTGGGTGCGCTAGTGTGAGGTCCCGGGGATGGGCAGCAGGGGTCCGGGGACTGGTGGGTTAACTCCGGCTCCTACTAGCGCTGCCGGGCGGTGGGCGGGAAGCAGGTTTTGAAAAGACTTGCCGGACGCTGATTGGCTGAATTCAAGTCTTTTCAAAGTCATCGGCGCTTCCTGCTGCCAGGCAGATAGCGCTAGGAGATGGAGTGAGTGAAGGCTGCTGCTACACCAGTCCCTGGACCCCTGGACACTGCCTACCCCTGCTGGCTGCACACAGGTATGTTGGCAGCGGGGGTCCAGGGACTGGTGTAGCGGCAGCTTTCACATACACAGCCGCTCGCTATTTGCCTGGCGGCGGGAAGCGCTGATGATTTTGAAAAGACTTGCCGGACGCTGATTGGTTGAATTCAGCCAATCAGCGTCCGGCAAGTCTTTTCAAAATCTGCTTCCCGCCCACCGCCCGGCAGCGCTAGGAGCCGGAGTTAACCTTCTCCAGTCCCCGGACCCCCGCTGCCTGTCCCCAAGGCAGCAATTTGGTGTTTTGTTTTTTTTTGGGGGGGGGGAGCGACCAAGTGACTGCCGACCCGGGCGCCGAAACACCTAGTTTCGGCCCTGATCATATTAGTACATACCTGCGGCCATCCTTAACAGAACCTACTGTACAGCATACTCTGCTGCTTATGAGCAGCAATGCTTCAAATTTTCTGCTCCTACAATTCTTTTTGATAATTTTTGGTCTACTGTTGCTTTTGAAACCTTGTGTGACTTTGCGTGTCCAAGCACTGGCATTTCTACCCATTAGGTAAGGGGTGGGCAACAAATGGCCCTCCAGTTGCTGATGGACTACACATTCCAGCATGCCTTGCATCAGTTTCAGCATGGCCAAATAGCAAAACTAAGGCAAGGTATTCTGAAATGTTTAGTTCATAAACAGCTGGAGGGCCGCTAATTCCCCCCCCTGCATTAGGGTATGTATAATAAATCTGCAGAAAATAGATAGTCAATAGGTCGATAATATATCGGCAACGTGCATAAGGTCAACTGGGTCAAAAGGTTGGCTTATCTAAGGTCAACACATTTCTATTCCCAGTTGTCGTCTACGTGGATGGCAAGCGAGGCAAAAGTTTAAAATTTGATAAAGAAATGTAAAATAAAATGTGTTGACCATTGTTATATTGAGGGGTAATTTAGACCCATTTGCATGGCTGGGAATTCGTACAGTCGGTACACTGCACATGGGTCGCATTGTGTTAGGCCATCCTGCGATGAAATCCTGCTATTTTTGCCGATCGCTGGCTGTTCGCAAGGTGATTGGCAGGAAGTAGGCGCCTGGGGATGGTAACCGGACATTTAGTGGCAGTGCTAAGACAAACTCAGGCATGCCAGAAATAAATGCTGGGAAGAAGATGCTAGGTATGCCCAAGAGTTTTAGGGAAGAGTGTGTTATATCAGCTTCAGCCCCGATATGCCTTTTTCCATCACACCACCGAGGAATTTCACTCTAGCTGGGAGGAGGCTTAAGTGGACAGTGGCCAGGTCTGAATTACCACCATTGACCATTTAAACCTGTTGGCACCAAACCAGTATCTTGACTAGGGCCCCATGAGGTCTAAGTCTGCCTCTGGTCTCAATGCAAAGTCAGAAGAGAGACTGATCACAGGTAACAGCTGAGCTACAAAGGAGAAGGGGGAGGAGCCTCCAGTCACAGCTACGGAACAAGGTGAAGTGAAGAACCGCCTGTCACAGCTACGGAACAAGGTGAAGGGTGGAGCCGCCTGTCAAGTGCTGTGCTGTTGCTAAAAACGGTACAGGGGTTTTTAGCCGGCACAGACCGTTAAAAACAGGGGTTATGAACAGGTAAAAAATCGGATCTGCTGATATATCGATCGATATCACATCCGATATATCGGCCGCCGTGAAACTAAACAAGTACCGGTTTTGCAATATTACTTTAGGGAACGGTAATAAGTAGTTGGTAGCATGCTTAGAATTGGCTGATGCATGGGAAATGTAAATCATTTACAAAGATCACAGGGAAGACTGCCTATCTCAGATCTATCATCCATTACAATTTGACCATAGGAAAAAGGACTTTGTCACTTTACAAGCTAGGGATTGTATTTTAAGATCAGATGGTTTAACACAGTGGTTCCCAAAATGGTCCTCAGGGAGCACTAACAGTTCATGTTTTCCAGGTCACCAGTGGATTTTTAAAATGTGCTAACTGGTTATACGCAGCGCTCCTGTCGGGCGACCTTGAAATATGAATTGTTAGATCAGGTACATATCAGAATATTTGTTCCCAGCCGATACACCAGCTGACCCCTACAATATACATGATGGCTTATTATACAATAAACAATTGTTTTAATTCCTTTAAAACTTTTATCTAAAGCTCTCTTTAGGGAGAGATGCACCATCATATCCACAAAAGTGTTTTACTTTATCTCCCAGACAAATGATATGGCAGATGGGGATGCAGTCAAAATCCCGATGGTCAAAATCCCGACGGTCAAAATACCAACAGCTATTGACCGACGGACAAAATCCCGACAAGGTCAAAAAACCGACAAGGTCAAAAAACCGACATTTAGAATCCCGACATGGTCAAAATACCGACAAGGTCAAAATACCGACAAGGTCAAAAATACTGACATTTAAAATCCCGACAAGGTCAAAATACCGACATATAGAATGTAGACAGGTGAAAAAGTCAGGGATTTTAAATGTCGGTATTTTGACCTTGTCGGGATTTTAAATGTCGGGTTTTTGACCGTCGGTCAATAGCTGTCGGTATTTTGACCGTCTGGATTTCATACCGAATCCGGCAGATGTTCCGCAGATTTCCTCCCAAGGCTATGCACATATACCCGATCAGTACATGTAAATGTTAAGACTCATTACTACCTGGAATGACATAGTAAGGGCTTGAGGGAGGTGCAGTGACCAGAAGCTGGACACAAGTAGTCCTAAGGGGGTTGGCATTCATCTCCGTTACGGTATTATGGACTCTCCTACTACTGCTAATACACTAACATACCTCCCAACTGTCCCGCTTTCCGTGGGAATGTCCCATTTTTTGGGGACATTCCCGCATCCTGCCCGGGGCCAGCAGTATCTCGTGGCGGGGGGCAGTTGGCAGTCCCGCTGTGCAGCGTGGCCTTGCGTGAGTGATGCGATTTGAAGGCCACGCCCCATGTCACGAAGCCACGCCCCCAACAGTAAAAAATAAATAAATAAATTGGGCGCGTGCAAAGGTCCCACTGACGCCACTGTAAAAGTTGGGAGGTATGGACTAATATTTATATAACCAAAGCTGGACATACACTAGGGAGATTCACATGCAATTTGGTCACTTTTTATGCGATTGCGACTATAAATTGCATGAAAAGTATCCAAATCGCATGTGACTGACATCAGGTCCGATGCGATGTGTGGTCCCGTGTACATCGCATCTGAGAAGAAGTATCGGAGAAGTCGCACAAGTATATGACCACCTTTAGATTAGTCTAGAATATTTTCTATACAAAAGCGTAATGGGGATTGTCCTTGCCCTTACATTTGTACAAATTACATGGCACTGCCATTCCGTGTTCCCAACACTTCCTTCTCTCTGTGTGTTAATGAGCTAGGCGAGTACACTACACAAAATAAAGTCACTTTTAGAAAATGCACATTATCTACTCAGCTTTTACATACTCAGACTGAATCAGCATTCCACATTTAAGAAACAGATTATCCTGCTTGAAAAGAACAGATGATAACTATAAAAATGCCTATTGCTAAGAACCGGTGTCCTATGGATATGACTTTAGACAACAATGAGCGTTGTGAACAATACAGCCAACAGCATAAACTGAAAGTCACATAAATGAGCTAATTCCATGATTATATACCATGTAGCATACAGTGTGGTATAGGGTTCCGACAGTCGGGATCCCGACAGTGATTAGCCCGATGTTGGGATCCCGACTGGCCGGACTCAGACAGCATGGCGAGCGCAACAAAGTCCCTTGCGGGTTCGCCACGCTGCGGGCACAATCCCTCTATGGGGTTCATGGACCCCCACGAGGGAGAATAGCCGGTGGCCGTCAGGATCCCGACGTCGGGTAAATGACTGTAGGAATCCCAACTGTCGGGACCCCGTCCGGCACCCGTAGCATACCACACCCAAAACATCATAGGCTGCCGTTGGGTGGGGTATTTGTTACTCAGTGGTCCTGCAACTATACAAGGGGGGTGTTTCCGGATGCACAAAAGTATTATACAGGTTAAGTATCCCTTATCCGGATATCCCAAAACCAAAATATTGTCAAATATTTGGGGAAAAAGGTTTTGTTGGGTGTGTCCCCCCCCCCCCCCCCCCCCCGCAAACTCACCTCATCCCCCGGTGGCCATGGGATTCATCTTCAGCGGCATCCCCGCTCCAAAGGATGCATTGCGCCGGTGACATGTGCAATGCATTCTTGGGACCGGGGATGTCGCTGAAAACAAATCCAATGGTCGCCGTGGAGCCCAGGGGACCAGGTGAGTATGTACAAAAAAAATATCTGAAATCCGGAATAATCCATTATACAAAATGCTTGTGGTCCCGAGCATTTCGGATAAGGGATACTCAACCTGTATTTACAAACAAAGGATTCTATACAAAGTTGGTGAAGCAGTTGGACCAATTCAAAGCTGGTATGTCTTCTACTTGCTCCCAATAGGTCAAAATTCCCCTGCCGTCATAGATGACCTTTGTAGTTATAGAAGGTCATGGCTCTCCAACGGCCTCTATTGAGCTTCATAACGAGATCGAATTTGCGTAGGAAGTGAACATTCAGACTTCTCCAGTACGCAGTGTTGCTTATATATGGTTCTGTTCCTTGACATTTCACAAGAACTTTACTCATATATTACATTGCACAGACAGTCTGATTGTGTCTATTCTACCTATGCACTGCACATCTGGAAACTGACTGCAGACCCTCATATATAGGGAGCTTAAAACAAGACACCTAGCAGTGCAATATACTGGTGACAGCTGGGGAGAGCAGCCAGAACACTCAACTCCTAGCAAAGAGGAAAGAAAGCTGTCACCACAAACACGTCACAGCCTGGTGAAAAGGTAATTAGGATACATAACTGAGGACCTTCCAGTCACCGGGTCACCTCACAGAATTCTGGTGAACATAGTAGATCATGTACAAAATTTCAGACATAGAATCTAGACAAATAATACCCCTTTCAGACAGAAAAAAAGACCTGGGAATTAGTATATATGTATATATTAAGAATGGCCTTGTGATACTGTATAGTGAATTAGTGATACCAATCAATAAGCTTGAAGTCTCTGATCACAAGGTATGGGTGAAAGAGTACCAATACAATAAAGTATATTTAATTAATTAATTTTTGACTTAACTCTAATGGGCCCTACACACATAGCGATGTGTGCAGGGCTACCTAGCTATGCTAGGTCAGGCTGTGCTGCGCTGCTATCGCATAGCACACAGAGCTGACAGCCCACACACAGAGCGAGCTGTCAGCTCTGTGTGCTAAGCGAGCAGACAGTGCCAGTGTTCTCCGGTGGGAGAACCCTGCCGATACCGAGATTGATGGACACTGTCCATCAATCTCGGCCAGTGATAAAGACGCGGGGACGCGCACTGCTGCCGATATAGCCCCCCACACATACACCGATGTGAGGGCATTTGCTAAACGACTTTGCCAAACTAAGCAAAATCGCTTAGTAAATGCCTTAATATCGGCATGTGTGTAGGCCATATTAGAACTTTATTACTATGCAAAGATGTTCCTGCTACATTTTGTAGAATGTATTATAATTTCTGTTTCTTCTCCCTCCAGTCATTCTATACATCTGATATCTGCTAGTACTAGCTCTAAGCAACACCTCAGTCCTGAATTAGCATATGCGATACTCGGGAGAAGTAGGACATCAGTTGTGGACAGTCCTTAGTTTAAGAGGAACATGAAATATAATAGTGAATGTGGAAACAAGGTCATCACTAAATAGTACTTTCGTGGTTTAAAATTAAAAATGAATACTGCTGATGAAAAAAATTGTTAGTTTACATCTAAACAAGTTTAGATGTTAGTTTACATCTACGCATGGAAATTTTCCATGCGTAGAGGCAGGCATATGGGAGTTGATGTGTGATTGCTTAGACGGGTACAGTTATGGTCTAATTGTCTAATCAGGATAATTACGGCAATAATATGACCATCATTTTGACACAATCTTTCCTAATATCTGACTGAATTGACAACATGGTTTTCTCTAATTCGCTGTGTGTAAGCAAGGAAAGGATTTATGCTGTTTTATGTAGGCTACATACTACATAAAACTTTAAAAAGGATACTATTGTGGTCATTGTAAAAGTGCCCATACAGTTGCAGTCTATCCCCCTTGAGCCACCCGGGACCTTTGCTTGTGATCCCATTCCCTGCTGCCTGGAGCCTGCCTGAGTCAGAGGTCGGACGCAGGGCCGGTGCAAGGCACCGGAGCGCCCCAGAAGGGGGAGGGCTCACCCGCACCACGGAGGGTTTAATGCGCCTGGCGCGTTGCTCCATGTGGGAAGGGGGGGGTGCCGGGTGACACTGCGCGCCATGCTCCACGGTGTGTGTGTGTGGGGGGGGCAGCGGGTGATGCGGCGAGGCCGCCAAGTCACTGCAAGGGGGGTTTGATGCAGCAGCGGCCGCCAAGTCACTCGGCGGGGGGCAGCGGGTGCCGAGTTGCTCGAGAGGGGGGGAGTTGCTTACCTCCATCCAGGGGGGACCTGCTCCCTCCTGCCGCCCTCCAGTGGCCGGCACCCTAGGCAAATGCCTAAAGCTGCCTAGTGGTGGCGCCGGCCCTGGTCGGACGTGCAGGCAACTACGATCTCAGCTTCTGATCCGATGCGCACAGGACCACGCATCGGATTGAATCACATTTCAAACACATCCGATTTGGCCACTTTTCACCCAATTACTCATCCCATTCCATTAGAAGTGGCCAAATTGGACAAGTGTATGGCCAGCTTAAGTTTCGGGTACAATCCTACAGAAACATTTAGAAATGAAAACAAGACTCTCCAAAATCAATGTTTAAGAAGACTGGGATATACTTTAAATGGCTGAATGTAAGTTCAGTGTTAATGACAAATACTAGTCCTTAAGGAACCTATGAAAACAATGGGTGAAATGTAATAGGATGAGAGATTCAGAAAGTGAGAGATTTGGTAAGAAATCTCCAGGTTTTTTAAAGCGGCAATCATCTACACTGCAAACCCAGTTTGATTTTGCCATGTAAATGATTGCCGCTTTGAAAAACCTGGAGATTTTTTTATCTCTCACTTTCTGAATCTCTCATCCTACTAAATTTCACCCTCTATATGTCTATGTGTGGAAAAAAAACCCATAAATGTTTGATGGAAATAATAATAACACATATCTGACAAGGGTGTTATTGTATTTCTTATGAACACTATACTAGAACTGTTCTTGGACATAAGGGCTATAAAATAGTTATAAAAAAATATCAACTTAGCAGCACACTTCCATCAGTGATGTCACCCATGAGAAGGATTTGAGAAAGAAAGAAATAAAGGTGGGCAATTACCTGAAAATGTACGTGAGTGCAATTCTCTGTGTGGATTTTATTTCTGTGCAAGACAAGTTGGTACCTCTCTTTTATTCAATAAACATTATGAATTTTACTTCCATTAAATTCCAATTAATACTGTTCTGCCTTTGTGTTCTTTGAGAATCGCTATGTTATGTTTGTCAGGTTTCTATTCCATTGAATCAGGGGTGGGGAACCTTTTTGTGCCAAGGGGGGGGATGTTCTAACATCCGCACCCCAGCTCCGCCCCCCTTCGCCGCCCATCGCATTCATAATTATCGCATATGCACTAACATATGCGATAATTATGGCAAAGGACAGCTCTTGCGTTAAGAGCTGTCCTTTGCGGTGAGAGTCAGCGCGTCCCATGGGGACCCGGCGGCTCTCACCTAACTCCCTTACCCGGCGCTGCTGCTGCTGCGCTGGGATCTCCTCCTCCCTGCACCCGGAAGAGGATCATAGTGCAGGGAGGAGGAGGTCACAGGTCTGGACAGCAAAGCTCTGTGCTGCCCAGACACAGGTGAGGGGGGGGGGGGGGGTTGGTGCGGGGCGGCGGGGGGCAGTGCGGGGCGGCGGTGGGTCGCGTTAGAAGCCCATAGGCTTCTATGGGGCATCGTCATATTTTTCTGGCGATGCCCCCCGTCACGATAACCCGGCGGGGGATGCTTATAGCATCCCAAAATAACCCGATAACGGGGGTTTTACCGCATTTTTAGTTTAGAGAATCTCCCCCAAGGGCCGTTTGTATGGGGAAAAAATCCTTCGGGGGCCATATGTAAAAGTTTCTCTACAAACTGTACTGCTGCAGCTGTCCCACGCTCCGGCAGTTGCCACTGAATAGGACTGACAGTGTCCGTCTGCTGTTGATTAAGAGGAATCTCGTGTGAATTACCGACCTCTCGCAAGAATTCCCCTGTACTTGACTCCTGGCAACGCCACCGATCGGGTGGGCCGGGGCCGCATATGGACCCCGGGCCTGAGGTTCCCCACCCCTGCATTAAATGTATGCCTGGAATAGCGTGGCTTAGGGTATATCTCATTACATAGTGCTTGGGTCTGAGAAAAGTCTGAGAATCATTAAAAGACTTATTTTTACCAGATCAGATCTGGGATCAAAATTGACCCTTTCACACTAAACTTGGGTCACCCATCATATAAAAAGGGTTGAATTGCCGGGATGGTTGACCTGGGTTCTTCATTTTGGTGTTTTAATACTGCATCTCGACCCGTGCCGACCCGGCAATAACCCGGGTTATAAATGTGATCTGAAAGGGTAAGCTTCTGAACTCTTCTCACTCCAGATCTCCTTCCAAAAGGAAGGAGCGGGGCGCAGCAGACTCAGTTTTCAAAACTTGATGTATTAAGGATACCTACATCTAATAATAAATGGGCCAATTATATTAAGAACATACGTAACGAACCCACACCAGCCTTATATACCACTTTAAAGACTCTCTTTCCTCTGAGATGCACTCAATTTACATTACAATTTAAAGTAGGTGAAGCATACACCCCTTTCATACATTAATTATCTGGAATTAACAAGTAACAAACAGGAGGTTTTTTTGGCCAAACATATTCAGAGCACTTTGATTTATATATTCCATTTATTGATTGAAGAGGGGTGAGTGGGAGGACATCACAGTACAGAGTTCAGACTGGTATCCCAACGCCTCTCTGCTCACCTCATGTGCTATATCATTGTGGTGGTTCCATGTGACTGTGATGTTTTATTTATTTATTATGGTATTGCTACTGTATGTGCCATTGATCTGCTGTTGCTTAGCTCGCATTGCATGCTGGGAGCTGTAGTTCAATAACTGCCATTGTTTCAGTTTGATAAAATCATAGCACATAATTCGGAAAGAGAACAATTTAATGTTAAACCACCATGACTCAGGCTTCCTACAAATATCTATTTGTGAGATCTTTCAAGCGAGTACCTAGGCTGGGGAAGTCTGTCTGCACATTTTTAAAAATTCAGAAGAACTATCATTTCTATTGCACAAACTTTGCATATATTTAAAGTCTTCCCGTTTTGAATTGCAAATAAGATTTAAAAAAAAACATCCACTTGAAAAAACAAATGCGTTACTAATGGATACAAAGCAGAAATGATTTGGAATTAAAAAAAATATTGCTTTTTGCCATTGAATGTACTTTAGATCCTTTCTATATTCTCAGGATAATTATGCAACAATATTCCTGACACCAGCTTTGCCATAACTTTTGTAATATTGACAGCCACAGGAGGTGCAGCAATTAGGACTTGCATTATTACTGTTATAATGTTCTGAGATAATAAATACGCTTCCCTGCCTGTGTCTAATCCAAATTCCTTTATCAGCTCACCTTCCTCTGTCCTACACACAAAGTTATTGCAGGTGGAGCAGCATTTATTTTCCTATAACAGACCACTTCATAGATGCAGAAATGCCCTTACAGCAGGATTGGGGAACCTTTGGCCCTCCAGCTTTTTTATGAACTACGCCTCCTACCATGCCCTGCTACAGTTTTGCTATTTGGCTATGCTAAAACTGTGGCAAGGCATGCTGGGATGTGTAGTTCAACAACAGCTGGAGGGTCAAAGGTTCCCCATCCTTTACAGCATGATTTTGGTGACAAAGTTGTATTAGCCGGAAACTTCCACCTCAAAGCTGCATTTTCAGGAACTGCTTAATACTGCTGCTGTCCAACGTTTTATCTCTGTCCGCAGGCAGGATTCACAAAACCGACAACTTCACAAAGGAGCGGGTGAAAGGGACGATAGAGGATCATAATGTAATATAAATGAAAATAATAAAATTATAGTTTCACACAAATTTACTAAAACCCTCTTGGCAAAGACCTGGAAGTAGTGTGATAGCCCAATGCAGTGGTTCTCAAACTTGGTCCAGTGCCGTCTATCCCATTGGGCATAATGGGCAGTTGCCCAGGGGCCCAAGTGTTCTAGGGGCCTACCCCAATAGGAAAGACGGCACTGGGGCAGTGGCCGGTTGAAAATGAAAGTGGCTGCAGACAGATGACACTGAGGCGGCAGCTGGGCGGCTTTGGGTCCCAGTCACTCCCTCGGAGGCTGATTCCTCCTTCCTTCTCTTGCTGGCGGAAGATGTGACCCGGGGTGCTGGTGAAGGGCTCGCACAGGTCGTTGTGGCAGGGATGCGGCAGCACTGGCAATGCTCCCTGTGCCACAGGCTGCGGGGATGAGCCGGGGAGCAGGTGAGGACACTCCTGGCTGTAGTTACCCTATACACCCACCCAGCAGTGTGCGAGTTGCGGGCAGCGCTGAAGCAGAGATCCATTCAGCGCCGCAGTGGGGATCCGGGCATCGGCGGTGGCTGGGAGCTTGTAGTAGACTGCAGTGTCTGGGAAGCGCTGAGTGAGCGTCAGACACTGCGGACAGCGGCGGCAGAATTGGAAAATTCAAAAGATAAACCTGCCGCTGATTGACTGAGAGTACTCTCAGCCAATCAGTGGCCGGCCTAACTTTTGAATTTTCAAATTCTGCCGCCGCTGTCCGCAGTGTCCGACGCCCACTCAGCACTTCCCGGACACCGCGGACTGCTTGTTTCTCTGCTGCTCAAGCTGCCTGGACCCCACGCTGCCCAGGGGCCCAGTGAATTTTTTGCCATGGGGCCCAGTGAATTTTTTGCCATGGGGCCCAATATAATGTTAAGACAGTTTACGTTTTTCAGGTCACCCGACAGGTGCACTCATTTCCCACTGACACATTTTAAAAGATTCACAGGTGGAGCTAATTATTTAATTTGCAATTTTGTGAGGAGACCTGGAAAACGTGCACTGTGTGGGGTCCTGAGGACTGAGTTTGAGAACATGTGGCCTAACGCTATCACACTGTGGCCAGATTCAGACCTGCTCACTAGGCTGCCTGTTTTCACATACACATTTGTTTGCATGTGGCCACACAGCGGAGAAATCAGTAGATGGTTACTTACCATCGAATGATTTATTTTCCTGTGGACTGAATCGACCCCTGTGTCCTGGTTCAGGCCTCCTAGCAGCCAACGAGCATGCACGGTTATCGCCCGGAGTATGTGTCACCAAGAGCAGACACAGAGGGACCAATATCCGGAGGATTATGTTTAATAGTAACCCATAGGCAGGGGCATCCCCTTTGCCCTGTGATTCTAGTTCACTCTTTCTGACAAAATCCTTCTTAGATGGACAAAACCATGTGCACTGCAGGTGGGGCAGATGCTACTTGTGCAGAGAGAATTAGATTTGGGTGGGGTTTTACTTCAAAGTGAGATCTATATTGCAGTGTAAAAATAAAGCAGTCAGTATTTACCCTGCACAGAAGCAAAATTACTCACCCAAATCTAATTCTCTCTGCACAAGTTACATCTGCCCCCCTGCAGTCCACATGGTTTTGTCCATCTAAGAAGGATTTTGTCAGAAAGAGTGAACTAGAATAAGGCCCTGTGTCACAGGGCAAAGGACTGCTGGTGACACTGACACCCAATACAGTGCAAGTCCCTCCAGCAAAAAGGGCACATGGCCTCATGGGAAAGATCCCTCTGAGGGGGGAAATGCAAAAATAAGCCAGTAGGCTTCCATTGGGTAATGCCATCTAAGCCCTGTAATACAGTATGTACAAACAAGTACTCGGTGTCCTGCATCTTTATCTAGAGCAGGGGTGTCAAACACAAGGCCCGCGGGCCAAATCCGGCCCGCCAGACCTCATTATGTGGCCTGCGCAGCTGCCGCCAGCCTTCACTTTTTATTCTCGTTTTTTTTTTTAAACAAGAAAGCTGCCTCTTCAGTGCATGCGCGGCAGCCTACAAGCCAGAGAACGTCTGCCCTCTAGCGCAGTGCCGCCGGTCATCAACCCCTCTTCCGCTCCCACCTGCTGTATAGGAGCCAGAGAGAGGAAAGAGCAGGTCCGTCGTGGTAATTGGTGCTGCTGCTGCTGTGCGCTCCAGGTCACTTACTGCTGAGTGTGCACTGCACAGTGACCGGGAGCACGCTGCCCCCCACTCCTAGATAGATAGTGCGAGGAGCGCTACTCACAGGAGGGAGGGGAAAATGCGCCTGTGTGAGAGCGCAGCTGTGTCCTTGGTGGTGGAGCAGCTCAGACTGGAGTGGACGCATCAGAGCGGGTAAGTGTCAAACTCTCTGCCTATGTGTGTGTGTGTGTGTGCACTGGCACATTGCAGCCCATCATTAATTGCTGTGTCCCATGATAATAAGCAGGACACATGCCCCCCTGTGCAGGCAGCGTGTGCCCTAATGCACTGCAGTTCACAGCAAAAGCAGGAGGGAAATGCTACTGCTGAGTATACAATAATTGAATGCAGTAACAATAATTTATGATAATAAAGAGTGGACACATAGTCCTACAGATACAACCGGCCCTTTGAGGGTGACCAAACTGCTGATGCGGCCCCCGATGAATTTGAGTTTAACACCCCTGATCTAGAGACAGAAAACAACAGACAGAATTCTCACACTTACGTGTCCTCACGCAACATGAATAAAGAAAGCAACTTGTTAGGGGTCCTTAGAGTGTCCCTCGTACGATACAAATGCATAATGAAGCCACAGTAGGGACTCTCATACTGAAAAAATTATCAGTTTTTTTACAAACAATTCACCAATCAAATCCTTTATCTAATGTTTTAAAGACAGCAACTGTTATATGGTGGTGCCATGCTTACGGCAGCCTTGGTGCAGTGGCAGGACACCACTAGTTAGACAGGGAACACTACTGACACAATCATTAGACAGTATTACAGTGTCTGATCCATTTAATCAATGGAAATAATTAATTTTCACAAGGAAAACAAATGTTATGCTGGTTTTACACAGCACTCATCCCATACATTAAGGGGCCCATTCAGAATCACCTTACACAACTTCATTTGTATTTATCATTTACAATCTCACTTGTGAGGGTAGCTGACATGGAGGTGGGCGATACAGACAAAGCACACAGCACAGTAAGGAGCATTACTTGTACATGTACCACATGTAGTGTACCTTATTCACATTACGACACGGAACTGCCCATTACAAATACTTCCCCAATTCCCAGCGCTGGCTCACGCTGGCGGAGAGGTGCTGCATCTGACAGGGACGTACGAGCATCTCACATATAGGCGCGTCCCCTGTATTCGGCGCCGGGGAGCGGAAACACTTCAGAGACACGGGCAGGGTAAGTGTGGGGTCCGGGCATTGGTGGAGAGCGGAGGCGGGCTCTGTTAGAACTGGGCATGCGAGCGTCTCCTGTGCGCATGTCCCCTTCTGGCGGATGACGAGCAGTGGCGGATGACGATAGAATAGCCAGGAGCAGCTCTAATGAGAGCTGCTCCATCTTTTCCCTGTCATTTTTCAAAGCTAGTCTGTAACATGGCAGTTAGGAGCTGGTTGACTGGTCGTTTATCACTCTCCACTTTAGCACTTTTTGAAGCTGGATATATCTGGCCCACTATCTATTATCTTCTAGAAGGTGCTAAATACATAATAAGTAGATTCTGATTGGTTGCCCATAGCAACATCCCATGTAAAATAGAACTCCCATCTTTGTAAATGTCCCTCTACGTGAGCATAGTTCATACTTGCCAACCCTCCCGGAATGGCCGGGAGTCTCCCAAAAATCAGGTCCCCCTCCCGGCCCCCCAAGAAAGTGGGCAAGCCTCCCGCATTCCTCCCAGAGCCCCCGCTCGGGCCGCTCCCCCCTGAAGCTGGGGAACGAAGTGCCGTAAATCTCGGGTCCGGGGGAGGGGGCGGGACTAAAATCATGCGAAACGCGTCATTTTAGCCCTGTCCCCTACTTGCAGACCCACAAATTGCAGCGTTTGCGTGGATTGGGGGTGGGGCTTTGATACGGCAGCCTTGTCCCCGCCCCCCGACCTGCACATTTTGTTGTCCTCTCCGGGCTTCTCCCGGAGAGGGACATTGAAAAGTCGGCAAGTATGGCATAGGTCACAGGGAAACTAGCAATCTGAGGTCCCATGTGAGGGAAGGATACAAAACAGAGTAACAGCAAGAGGTAATTATTTAATTACTGATTACTGTATATTATTAAAACAAATGAAATTATTTATCCATGCACTCATGGAGATCTTCCTGTTGTTCTGGTTTGTGATGTTATTTCCTTAGTATTTTCACACTATTTTTTTTGTTCTTCAATTTCCTCCTTATGCTGCTTTCCCACTGCCAAGCCGTTTAAAGAACCGGTATTTTTAAACGGTATTTAAAACGGTATTAGCTTTCACATTGCAGTAGATTACCATTTTAAATACCGTTTAAGTAGCATTCACATCACAGTAAACCGTTTAATCCCCTCAATACGTTTCAAGCTAAAGAAAATAGTGCCTGTCTTTTTAAATGGCATTTTCAGGGTTAAAAAGGCCCACACCTAAGAAGTTTTCATAGTATAAAAGGAGGGGGTGGGGCCTGGTCAGATCAGTGCAGCAATCATGGTGGGCAGAGCACATGTCATTTGATGCGAAATCTCCTCCTCACCTCTGATCCTCAACAGTTCCCTGACCTCTTCTTCACTCCAATTGGACATGGTGTACAAAAACGGGTTAATAATAAAGCAAATAAGCACAAGAACCACAAAACACATCTTCTCTCTTCTAAATATTCTCCCCACAAACTTCCTGGTTGTGGGGAGTGTCATAACGCTGGCGACAGCCTCTCACAGGTCTGCAGACTGTTGTTTTCACTAAATACCGTTTAAGAGGCATTCTCATTGCAGAAAAAACGGCTTTGAAACGTTTAGGACTCTGCTTTTTAAACGGGTTGAAATACCGGTTAACTTTAACCGGTAAATCAACTCTAGCGCTTTCCCACTGCAGCCTTAAACGTTTAGAAATGGGAAAAAAACGGCAATTTACCGTTTAAGACCTGCAGTGGGAAAGGGGCATAATAGTCTTGGCATTACTAACAATAATATACATATTTTATTTCACATATATAGTGCTGTCATTACATTACTGCACTTACTTCAACATAGCCCAAGGGTTTCTGTCCTGTAACTGCAATTAGTCACATTTTGCCTGTTTACCTTCTAAATACAGGTTGAGTATCCCGTTATCCGAATTATTCCGAAAACCTTTTCAGAAAGTGGGAAAAAAATATTTTTTTTTGCTAAAAACTCACTGGGGACATTTGTAACAGCACTTATGAGGACATGATATGTAACTGGTACTATATATGTACAAGACAATGATTGCTTGGCATTCTAATTCAATATCTGAGATAGTACACAAATTTTGAAACCTTGTTTTTTAACAAATAAAATATATTTGTGTGTATTTTATGTGGTAATAAAATATATTTGTGTTTATTTTATGTGGTAATAAAATATATTTGTGTTTATTTTATGTGATAATAAAATATATTTGTGTGTATATTATGTGTTTATACAGCATAAATGCAAGAAACTTCAAAATACATCATTGAAATATTAAAATATTCCGAAATACGGAATAATCCGTTATCCAAAATTCTCCTGGTCCCGAGCATTTTGGATACGGGATACTCAACCTGTATTACAGTATTGTGTGTAAGTAAGCCTTAATAACCAGAACATCACGAGTCTGAGGGATTTCTTTATGTTACTTAAAAATGGTCCAAGAAGTTACAAAAAAAAAAAAAAATCAAGAAAAGAATGTGTGAGGATGCCCTTGCTACTTGTTTCTGGAAAGTACATATGTAAATCCCAAAATAATTTTACTTTACTTTAGTAGTGGGTAGTTTTAGCTTTTGATGTGATTTATTTTTTAAACAAAACACATCAAAAGCTAAAACTACCCATGCAGCCTATAAGAAGCAACTTTGTAGTTACAATTAGTTATTTATAACTAGGTGATTCATCGCGCCCTACGGGCGCTCTTCACACCGTCGTAAGGGGCTGCGCCCCCTTAATTTGTGAACATTTGTATATGAGAAATATGGTTAGAATTGTATGTAAGATGCCTGTATTGCAACTTGAGTTATAGGTGAAATGTGTTAGAGAGCATATAATTTGGAAGGGGGTGTGTATTGTTTTGTTTAATTAAAAAGCGGTTACAGAGTAAGATGTACATTGATAGTGTGGATTGTACAGTGACATTTGTGGGTGTGGGGGGGGGGGCTGTGTGTGCATGTTGTTTAGGTGTGTGTGTGTGCAATAGTATAGTAGGGTGTTTTTGAGTCAGCGGCTCCCCACTGGCGGAGGTCACGACACAGGAAAACAGGAGGCTGGGTAGTGATAGGGGTGTGTGGGCATAAGGGGGACTAAAGAGGAGGGTGGGAGATACTGTGCAGCTTCTGCCAGTGGGTGAGGGTCCAGTGTGGCAGTACAGGAGTACAGGATGGTGGCTCTGAGTCAGTGTCTCCTCCTACTGGGTGGGAGTTAGGGTACATGAGAGCAGGAGGCTGGGCTATGAGGCATGATAGGGGCATGTGGGCAAAACAAAGTCAGCGACTCCCCAGTGGTGGAAGTTACGGTTCAGGAGAGCAGGAAGCTGGGTAGTGATAGGGGTGTGTGAGTATACGGGGGACTAAAGAGGGGCTTAGGGGTGCCGTGAATTGTGGGAGGGGCGTGGGGGGTGCCGTGAATCAAGGGAGGGAGGGGGCGCAGGTGTCCGCGGATAGCGGGAGAGGGCGGGGGTCCGCAAAGCGTGGGAGGGGGCGTGAATTGCGGGAGGGGGGGTTGCAAATTGCGGGAGGGGGGTGTGTGCGGGGGGTGACGTGAATCGTGGGGGGGGGGGTGCGCGGGGGGTCCGTGAATTGCGGGAGGGGGGGGGGTCAGGGGGCGCGATAAATCACCTAGTTGGTTATATATTCTTGTAGAAGGATGGTAGGATGTTGCTGTCATTCAGAATGCATTTACATAAACAGTAATAGTAGCAGTAAAAGATCTGACTTAAAACACCTACAGTAAAAGAGAACAGGTGTTATATATTATACAAAGAATTGGTTGATGATGTGTAGGTTGACGTGCACATAATTGTCACTGTAAAAAAATTGCTACAAGAAAAAATCAACACAGAAAGGTCAACACATGTAAATGTTGACATAAGTGTGGCACTTCATTGGTGTCCATGTCGACACATGAGAATGAATATGAAAACATTCAAAAAATAAAAATAAATCTTCAAAAACTCATGTCAACCTTTTTCATTGTCGACCATAGCCGTGTCAGTGTTTTGCATGTGCCATTTAATCCTGGGGTTGCCTTGAATCGCGAGCGGGGGTGGGGGGGGGAGGAGGTGAGGTGTGTCCGCGAATCACGGGAGGAGGGGTCGTGGGTGGATGCCGTGAATTGCGGGAGGGGGGGTCGCGGGGGGTGTGGGTGCCGCGAATCGTGGGAGGGGGGAACGCGGGGGGTTGCAGTGAATCGTGGGAGGGTGGGTCGCAGGGGCAGGGGGTTGCTGCAATGACAGGGGGGGGGAATCGCGGTAGGGGGGGTCGCGGGGGGTGGGGGTACCGCGAGGAAGGGGGGGCCTAGGGGGTTGGCACAAATCGTGGGAGGGGGGGTCGCGGGGTGCCACGAATCGCAGGAGGGGGTGTGTCACGGGGTGGGGCCGTAAATCGCGGGAGTCGCCGCGAATTGGGGGGGTGTGCTGTGAATCACAGGAGGGGGGTCGCCGGGGGGTGCCGCGAATCGCCACAAGAAAAAATCAACACAGAAAGGTCAACACATGTAAATGTTGACATAAGTGTGGCACTTCTTTGGTGTCCATGTCGACACATGAGAATGAATATGAAAACATTGAAAAATAAATCTTCAAAAACTCATGTCAACCTTTTTCATTGTCGACCATAGCCATGTCAGTGTTTTGCATGTGCCATTTAATCGTGGGGTTGCCGTGAAGGGGGGGGGGGACACATTGCTCTGTTTCTGGACTTTCTTCTTAATTTATGGATTACCATCACCTGTGCTTAAACACCTTTCTTATCAATTACCCTGTTTAAAACAGGTGATGACAATCATAAATTAAGATGGAAGTCCACAAACAGAGCATTCTGTCCCTCCTGGAGAGGGTCATGTTGGGAGGTATGGAGGTATGGAGGTGTGGGGCACTCACCTGGTGTGTCTGGTGAGTAGCTGTGTCTTTGCTGTGTAACATGGAGAGGCAGACCCTGGCAGTCTGGCACTGTGGGCTCACTGGGCTGGTTCTCTGTCGTGTGAGTCAGTCATGTGAGACAGAGGCTCCACCCAGCGTTACAGCTTCAGGGACACTTTGAGTGACAGATGTAGCCAAATATATAAGAGATACTAATAATGACTTTCCATAATGTCATGTGACTGCTATGACAACCACAGTCACATAGCTCCTTTTGTAGTGAGCAGAGAGGCTTGGGAATGTCCCTCTGAACTGTATAAACTATCTCCCCTATCTGCCATCACATGACATGCCTGTGGGTGGGATTCTCTAACATCCTCCGCCACACATCTCCGGCATTCGCATTTTTAATAATCGCATATGTATTAACATATGCAATTATTAACGCAAAGGACAGCTCTTGCGTTAAGCGCTTTCCTTTGCATTGTGGCCGGCGATGTGCAGCGGGTCCCCCCTCCCTCCATGGACCCTTACCCGGCTGCTGCTACTTGGCCAGGGCTCCGCCTCCTCCTCCCTGCACCCGGAAGAGGTGCAGGGAGCAGTAGGTCACTGGTCCGGTCAGCACAGCAGGAGGCTGTCCGGACACAGGTGAGAGAGGTGCGGATCGGCAGGGGGTCGTGCAGGGCTTCTATGCGGCTTCCATAGGCTTCTATGCGGTTACGCCATCTAGAACTGCCATAACCTAGGCGAAGCCCAGGCGGTGGGGCTTTATTGCATATGAAAATGCGGTACAAAGCCCGGAAACGGGGTTACCGCATTTTTGTTTGGTGCACCTCGCCTTGTGTCTGTATAGCTGACTGCCATATTTGTTTTCCTTCCAGAGTGATCTTTTACTGTATGGGATTAGCTACATTATAGTGTTGCTATATGAGATATATGAGATAAATATAACTCTGGTATTAAGTATGGAATTTATAGAAGCATCAGGATATCATAATGAGCACAGTACAAACATTAAGTATGGAATTTACAGAAGCCAGTGGCGTAACAATAGCACCACCGACCCGGGGGTCTGCGGGAGCTATTTCTATGCTGCTTGTGGCCAGGAGTCGGGAGTGGACCTGCAGGTTTACTAACCTGGTCCGGCACTCCTCCTGGCTGTCTCTCCTTATGAAAGATATCCCTCACAAAATGGCCGCCCCCTTAACGCAGACAGTTTTTGAGGATGCTAGAGGAGGCCGCAGCCTCCTCTAGCATCCTCAAAAACTGTCTGCATTTAGAGGAGGCCGCAGCATCCTCTAACATCCTCAAAAACTGCCCATCCAGTCGGCCTCCCCCTTCCCCTCACAAGCCATGTTCCCCGCACGACTGCGATTGGACGTTTTGCATAAACATGCCCCACATGCACATGCAAAGAAATGAATATGCTCATGCAAAACTGCAAAACATTGCTCCCCTGTGAGTACACACAGGGGAGCGTGTCAACTAGAGTCACCCCCTTTATGTCTAAGTATGGCCTCCAACGTGAGCAATAAACCATCTGTGAAGGCAACCACTTCAGCAGCGCGCCTGCAAGGCTCCTAAAACAGGCACATAAAGCAGAGCACGTTCAGGCGTCTCACAGCCCAGGTAAGCCTAGCGCATTTCTGATTCCACATATGCGCCTCTCTACAGGTTTCAGAGATTTCGCTCACGTGCAGGAGCAAAAAAACACGTCCTTGAAGAAGAACATTGGTCCTTATTCTAGTTCACTCTTAGAGGCAAATACCTTCTCAGATGGACAAAACCATGTGCACTGCAGGGGGGGCAGATGTAACAGGTGCAGAGAGAGTTAGATTTGGGTGAGTTATTTTGTAAATACTGACTGCTTTATTTCTACACTGCAACATAGATCTCACTTTAAAGAAACACCCCACCCAAATCTAATTCTCTCTCTGCACATGTTATATCTGCCCCCCTGCAGTGCACATGGTTTTGCCCATCTAAGAAGGAATTTGTCAGAAAGAGTGAACTAGAATAAGGCCCCTTGTGGGCAGCTCAGGATAATGCCCACAGAGAGTGAAGTTATTTACTGTGTGAACATCCAGTGTCAGTGCGATGGTTCACCTGCTGTCACATTCAATGATTCCTCGCTGCCTTGCTGCACAGAATTTCTGCTTTGGAGACTGCTCTCCTATAAAAGATTTAGCAGTCAGTAAAATGTCATTTTGAAATTGCTGCTGCGCATTATTCTGCAGTGGTGGACGCTACTATATAGGGCATGGGTCACAGGAACGACTGAATGAAGGTCATACATTAGGTCAACAAACGGAAGGTCGACATGAGTTTTGATTTGATGTTTTTTTGTCCCAAATTTCGACGTAACTTCACATGGACACTGTATCAGTGTACCGCGTCCCCTCGCATTGCTCGCTGTGGTCGCCACGCTTCAGGCACCCTGCCTCGCTGTGCTCGACACACTATTATATTCTCCCTCCACATCTGTCTACCTATTTCACGTGTCGACTTAAGCCCTGTCGACATTTAGTGGTCGACCTTGCGACCGTATCCCACTATATGCTGCCCGCAATACAACACCCCAGTCTGTACCAATGCGATTTGTGGTGTAATGGGGCACCAGATCATTCCCTCTCACCATACAGATGGAGGCGGTCCGAGTCCTCCTGTCATCCCACAGCGGAGGCGGAGGAGAAAGAAAAAAAAATCTAAATGGCTGTGGCCAGCCAATCAAGGCTAGCCACATCATCACCCCGCCCCCTAGAGCTGGCTATATTAGCCAGTTCAAGACAGGGGGCAGGCAGTCCGACAGCAGAGAAGGAGCAGAGAAGAGTTCCTGAAGAACAAGCCCTGGGAGGCGGCGGCCATGCAAAAGAGCTGAAAAGGCTGCTGTCCCCAAGTGAACAACACAGATGAAGAGGCTAAATGAAGCCCTGGGAGGCAGCGGCCAGGTGAAGATTCCGCTGAAGCAGTTGGGGGGGGGGGGGATGGCTGGGTAAAAAGAGAAGATGCAGTTTAATAAAATATTTTAAAACTTGTGTTTGTGTTTTTATTTTAAGATTTCCTTTACAGGTACCAGTGGGCCTTTGATGCCCCACATGCTGGTACCTGTGGTTCTCCCAAGTACCAGCATATGGTGCAGGCTTGCTGGGACCTGTAGTCTTAATGTAAAGGACAATATTACTGTTTAAACCAGCTATCAACCGTGCACCCACCGCCCAGGGGTGCAGGAGATAGCCCCAGGCTTCAGCCCAGGCCTGGGGTGCCCTGGAGAGGGGGACCCCTCTATTTGGGGGGGGGGGGGGTCCCCACCTCCCCCAAAACTCCCAGCCAGGTCTGAAACTAGTTAGGGTGGGTAATGCTTTGGCTACGAGACCCCATCAAGCGTGTACCCTGGCTATGGCATTACTCCTCCCTGCAAGTGGCGCCTGGTGGCCCGCTCAAAAGCCTGGTGCTGGTCCCTAAAGAACAGGGGACCCCTACTCACTTTGTCCCATGTATTTTGGGAACCAGGACTGGTCCAAGAGCCCGGTGCTGGTTTCTTGAATATAGTGGGACCTTATTTAATTTTTTTACCTGGTATTCAAGACACCAGGACTGGCTCAGAGAGCCCGGGCTGGTTATGTTTTTGGGGGGGACCCCACGCCATTTTTTACATTATTTATTTTTCTATGATAGACAAATGAAGATGACACTGCCCCAGGTTTTATTCCAACCCATTATTTCAATTTGAATAACTTTTTTAATTCCCTGAAGTCACCTAAACATTTTCTCTGATTTTAAATCTTTCATGCTGAATCTCCCATTATGAATCTCTGGCACAAATCTCTCCATGTGTAAGGCCCTTAAGGTTCGTTATATACCTAATTTATCCTTTGGTTCAAGACGCTCCAAATGCCCAGAAGAAGCAAAAAGTGCAGCCACCTAAGGATCAGAAATTAATTCTGAGCCTTTGCGGGCTCGGTGGCTCGCTGCACTCGCCACAGGTTCTATTCTCCCTCTATGGGGGTCGTGGAACCCCACAAGGTAGAATAGCCGCTGTGAGTCGGGATCCCCCTGTAGGAGCACCGGCAGTCGGGATTCCGACACTGGGATACTGACTGTCGGGATACCCCTGTCGGAGTGTCATCCGGCACCCCTTAGGATTGCCATCTGTAAGCTTCTGTAAAATCTGACCTCGGGGCTGGGGCTTAGCCTTATATACAGCAGGTGCATGTGAACAGAGTGCATGTGCATGACCTTCTGTGCACGTGCACTGCTTGTGCACACTAATCATACACCTGCAGCTAAGCTCCCTGCTCCCCTGGCTGAGGGAAGGTAAGTGAAAGTTTTTCTTTCACTGTACCACCCCAACGTATGTCGGGAGGCTTGCACCTTACCCACTCACTGTTGCTAGGTGGCAATCAATCCTATTCCCTAGAACAAAGAGAGTTTGCAGATCATAGATTCCTGCAAACTAGTGTTGTGTTCCCTTGTGGGTGACCGCTACACTTGCGATGGCTCGCAGTTCCGTCACTAAAGAAGCTCGCTGCCACGTCAACATTGCAACCACATCTGAATAAGTCCCTGGGTAATAATTTTATAAATAACCCTTCTGTTGGGTACACACTACACATTGTACCAGCAACATCGGGAGCATTGGGGACCCAACGGTTTGCCGGTAGGTATTGATCCGCTGTAATCTGCAAAATGCATAAGAATATAATTGAATTTGGCATAAGTACAGGTATAATTAAATATATAAAAAGTGCTTGTGTGGGTGTGGGGTAGGGGTGAATAAGACAGCTTTTAAAATGAAAAATTGAAGATGGCAGGTGAAATGTTTCAATTTTACTAGTAGAA
>NC_139220.1:44645077-44715077 GCF_055691185.1 Crinia signifera | reverse complement strand
TACAATGCGCGATGCGATCGCATCATTTTAGCCCCGCCCACTGCAGTGCAATGCCAGAAATACCGGCATTGCACGGCGCGTGGGGGCGTGGCTAAAATTACATGATTACCCTAGACACGCCCCCAACAAGACAACCCGTCTATGTCTCCGCCCCCAAACCAGCTCTTTTTTACTCACGGCGATGCCCCGCCCCCCTGCCTAACAGAGCTGGCTTTGTTTATTTTTGTTCTTCAATGAATTGTGACATGCAAGCAGCAAAAAGAAAAGTGCCAACGCATTTCGTCTTACAAAGCCTTCATCAGGGGAACAATATTTTAAAATCTTTCAGCATAAAAATTATTATTTTTCTGCATTAATTTTAATGATTGGATTTTCTTCGGGTGCGATTAAATGTATCCCTTCTCTTCAGGGGAGTGGTAGCTCCTTTGCTCCTATTTCTCTTTTATTTTGCCATATTAAATTCTCTTATTAATATGATAGATTTAACACCAATAGCTTTGGGATACTTTAGAAGAAAAGTCTATCACACCTTCCCTGTTTGGACTGATTATCAATACAAATACTGCAGATAGATATCAGATTCTGTTGGCCTTCCCTGGAAGAGTAAGAGGTTCCATTGAGAGACCAGTTTTTGCTGATATCACTGCTGGAGGTGCAGATATCTATCTCCAGTATTGGTGTCAGCCTGCACCATGGGAGCTGCTGAGGAAACCCAGTCCCACCGCTAGGGGTCTGGAGCTTGCGTCCCTGGCTGCTATGGACATCGGTCCCTGGGTGCAATGCATTCCACAGCATGCTGTGAAGATGAGGCCCCTCAGCATGCCGCAACAGTGGCTGAAGGTTTAATATTGCACTGGTCCCAGCTTAGAGGGGTACCCACCGCTAAAACGGCGGCCACGGCAGGTTTGAGGAGAAGCGGCACTATCAGATGTGCGCTTCTCCTCTGCCTTGCACTCAAAGCTTTCCACCCGCTTGCGTGGTCCCCTCTTCTCTGGCTGCCATATCACTGTAGATGGTGAGCGCATGCTGTCATTGACATCAATGATTTTAAATCATTGATGGTTTATGGCCGACCAGATGGTTTCCCTCCATTGATTGCACAGCAATCCCTAGTCCTCACCTCCGTGATTTCACGGGAGGTTGTGGAGGGTCATGGGGGCGGAGCTATGACAAAGCTCCACTCTACAGGCCAGATTCTCTAAGCTTCAAAAGTGATAAAATGGAGAGTGATAAACAGCCAGCCAATCAGCTCCTGTCTGACATTTTCAAATGCAGTCTGTGTCATGGCAGGTAGGAGCTGATTGGCTGGCTGTGTATCACTCTCCATTTTATCACTTTTGAAGCTTAGAGAATCTGGCCCTACATGCTGTTGGGGCCATCTTAATAAGGCAAAAGTGCAGTGCCTGAATCCCGGACCTCTGAGAAGGCTGCAGGTTGTATCCAGCACAGTCGGGAACGGTTTGGGTGACATTCACAGCGGCTCCCGGTATCCATGCCAGTAAATAACATAGTCAATCTGGTCCTAGATAGGACCTAGGCTGGTACTCAAGCGATAAAGAAGCTACACCATTGACCACACTGCAAATGGTGTAGCTTCTTTATTGCTGTAATAATGACTGGCAAGGCAGCTGTGTGCTCTCAGAAGCTCACTACATGTAAGTCCTGCAGAACTGAATTTACTCAGACAACTGATGGCATAGAGCAGTATTCTGCAGCTTGTGATATATCTGCGACCCTGGCTCCTGTAGTAGATGATGGGATGCGGGGGTGGGTGTCACAGTTATCTGGGGTCATGTCCAATTTAACTGCTCAGCTGGCTACGACTAGCCAGAGAGCTGTGGCTGCCCCTTACCCTGAACCAGCTTGGGCCCAGGCTCTCCCTCGATGGGTTGTTAGCCTCAGTTCGTGATATAAAAGCAGAGTTCCTCTGTCTCTGCTCATCCGGTTTCCAAAAAATGGCAATGGCCTATGCTAAAGGCAAAACAGGTCCTGGTATGCCAATCTACAACTTCTTGCAGACAGCCCCTGAACTCTGCCTCTTCGCACAGACCTACTGTACTTCAACGGGGTCCTTTTTACTATCAGGCTATGTTTGACGGCATAGCTGTTGAACGGGCGTTCTGTCAATAGTCATTCCAACAATGATCCGAGCACGCAAGCTGGTCACTTCCAAACATTATTATCATCTTCAGAATATGTATATCTTATGGTGTGAAAAAAGATGGTTTTCAACCTCTATTTTTCGTGTAGGCCGTATTCTTCGGTTTCTCTAAACAGGGTTGGAAGCGGGTCTTTGGGTCGGTTCCCTAAAAGTCCAAGTTTCTGCACTTTCTTTTTTTCTTTCAAAAAATCCTTCTTCCTTTCCAGAAGTTCAAACATTTGTACTTCAGCCGCCTTTTGTACCTCCCATTGCTCTGTTTCATGGGGAGCATGGCGAGCGCAGCGAGGCACCCCGCCCGAAGCATGGCGAGCGTAGCGAGGGGATGCGGTGCTACGTCTCAGTGTCCATGTCGAACTTTTGACTGTTGACCTTGCCCATGTCGACCTAATGATTGTGTCGACCTAACGACCAGTCGACCTATACCCATGTCAACCAAGACCTATGTCAACCTAAACCCATCTCAAGCTAATGACATGTCGACCTAGACCCATGTCGACCTTTCAGCGTGTCGATCTAATGGTGTAGATCTAATGCTTGTCGACCATCTTACTGTAGACCTAATGATCCACACCTCCTGGCACTGTATTAAGTCTGCAAGGCAGTGGTTGTTCTTGAGTACCTGTTATGTTCTTGGTTACAGTTCCTTGTGAGGTTATTGTAGTTGGTACATGTGTGTCTTTCTGTTTGAAATGTATCTCCTCCTCCTTTTCTTTCCCCGGTCTCTACCTCGGGCACAGCTCTGAACTGATCTGGGGGAGGAGCATAGAGGGACAAGAGCCATTCACAAATATTAAACAAAATGAAAAGTGCCCAGCTCTGTTAATCACATGTCTATACCCCATCGTAAGGATAACTCCAGCGTCCCCTATGGAATCAGAGAAAGGGATTTATCGGTAAGTATCAAAATCCAGTTTTTTTCTCTAATGGACAAAACCATGTGCACTGCATGTGGGACAGATGTAACATTTGCAGAGAGTTATTTTGTTTCTGTGCAGGGTAAATACTGGCTGTTTTATTTTTACACTGCAATTTACATTTCAGTTTGAACACACATCACTCATATCAAACTCTCTCTGCACATGGCACATCTGCTCCACCTGCAGCGCACATGGGCCCTGATTTAATTTTAATATGGTTGTGCCCTGCACATGTGCATAATCAGTTATGCGCATGTGCAGGGCACCTGTGCGAGCGCCCTTGCCAACCTGCACTGTCGGCGTGGTGCTTGCACAGGGGTGGGGGGTCGGATGGGGGCAGTGGGATAGTGTTCCGACATGGAAACGCCCAGTGTTCATGGGTGTTCCAATGTAAATGCGGGATTGATGCAGTGTGCAGGCGGCGTGCAGTTGACGTCAGCCGCACACCCAGGGCCGGTGCCACCATTAGGCAGCTTTAGGCAATTTCCTAGGGCGCCGGCCACTGGAGGGCGGTAGTAGGGAACAGGGAACCCCCCTGGATGCAGGTGAGTGGCTTCCTCCCCACCCCCAGCAACCTCGGCGGCTACTGCGGCATCGCCCACTCCCCCCGTGGAATGACGGTGGCATCGGCATCACACCCGCCACCCCAACCCCGCATCGCACCCGGGAGCAACCCAACCCACCACTCCCTGTGGAGCGACCACATCATTCCCTCCCCCTGGTAGTGGCGCGGCGGCCGCATTGCAAAGCCCCCCCCCCCCCCCGGTGGAGCCGGTGGTCGTGCACCCACCCTGTCTTCGGTACAGCACCCACCCTGTCTAGCACCGGCCCGGCACCCACCCTGTCTTCGGTCCAGAGCCTGCAAATCTAAATCTCCACTGACTTATATTTGCGAGCCCTGGAGACATCATTCGATGGTCGGTGACCATCGAATGATTTCTCTAGCAGCAGGTACATGCAAGGGGCTGTGTTTGTGCCGGGTTGTGAGGGGACATGGCAGCGGGTCAATGGGGCGGCACAATAACTGCTCATTAAGCTGCGAGCTTCACAGCTTTACAAGCAGATCAGAATCAGGGTTTTGTCCATATTAGAAAAAATGTGTCTGAATTAGGCCCCTGGTCAGGCACTGTGGGGTTTATTTGGGAAAGTATATTTTCCATTTGTTTTCCCCTGGAGCCCCTGGGAGGGCTCACTAATGATTTGGTACTTGATTTATTTATTGCATGTAAAAAACTCCTGGGAAGCTGGCAGCAGAGGGGGGTGGGCATTGGGGTTGGGGCATCCGCATGCAGCGGGGAGCTAGTAGTGGCATTTGCCGAGAGGCTGGTGAATTTGAAAAAATATTTTGAAAAGACTAACCGGCCGGTTATTGGAAGAAGAGAATTCTCTCAGCCAATCTGCATCCGGCCAGTCTTTTAAAAAGATTTTTTTAAATTCACCAGCTGCTTCCCTCCCTGCCTCCCAGGAAATGGCGCTACTAGCTCCCAGTCGCCGCTCTGACCTCCCTGCCTGGACCCCACTGCCCGCGGCCTGCCCCATGGTCCCCGCTGCTGCACATAGGTGTGTTCCAGTGGTGCTTCACCTCTGGCACAGGATCGGACCCAGCACATCGCCACTGATGGGTCCGATCCGACAAATTTAAGGCGCAGCCCGTCCGACCTTCCCGCTCCGATCCGATGTGCACGGGACCGCGGATCGGGTCTGAGCGGATATCAAACTCATACGATTTTGGGAAATTTCTCAGTCAGGCGAAATCAGCCTAAATCGGATAGGTGTATGGGCACCTTAAGATAGGAGGTCTATTTCAGGTGGGATGTTACTATGGGCCACCAATCAGATTCTCTGTTTTATCTTCTAGTGGTGCTAAATAAATAAGTAGACACTGATTGGTTGAAACATCCCATCAGAAACAGAACTCCCATCTTGATCTAATTTTCGGGACAAGTGAAAAAACCCATGTCGACCTCGCGACCTGTCGACCTAACCCATGTCAACCTAACACATTTGTCAACCTAAAACCATGTCGACCTTGTCCAAAGTCGAGCTTCATCCATGTCGACCTAGAACCCTGTCGACCTTGTTACCTGTCGACCCAACATTATTTGAAATCTGTAATTTGTTTTTTTGGGGGAAATATACTGTCACAAAGAGATTTGAAGATCATCTTATCTTTCAGATGTTCCCCGCCAATGATGCTCGCCACCATTGAGATGCTCTTATACTGTCCATAGGTAGAACGATGGGTAAAATGATACCTTTGCTCATTTAAATAAAGCTAGGAAAATCCAGTGATTTGCACTGTTCAGTCATGGCATTGCATGAGCACACAGCATGGACCAGTGTGAAACTCTTTCTCTGCTGCCTTTCATTCCACGCTGTGCTGATGCTCGGATGGATATTTAAACAATTGACTTCCCACATTATTTTGCAGGCTCGAAATCTCACCTTGTGCATTGACAATATTAGAAAAGACAGCTATGGTGAGGCTCTTCCTGCTCTTTGTATGGAACGTTATCATATCAAGTGGATGTGGGTTATTTTGTGTGTGTGTAGCCTTATATTATGAATCCGTGAGCAAGATCTGTAGCATAAAGCAGGATCAATCAAGATTGTGGAGACTAGAATTACAATGCATAATGTTTAACTAATGTACATACATATACACATATAGTATGTGTACAACCATGAGTAAAGGCCCCCATACATTAGCCGGACTTGTCCTAAGGACAAGTCGGACCCAGTTCTCCTGTGAGCCGCCCGGAAGCTCCCCGGGAGGCTCACATACGATTTGGCACTTGATGTGCCATTTTTTACATGTGATATCTCGCATGCGATTTATCACATGTACAACCAGAGAGCTACAGCGGGAGTGAGGAGCAGCGGGGCAGGCGGCCGGTGCTGAGCACTAGCGGGTGTTCAGCAGGACGGGCAGCGGCAGGTATTAGAAATTTAAAATAACCTGTCAAATAACTGGCCTGCCTCTGATTGGCTGAGAGAGAGCACTCTCAGCCAATCAGTGGCCTCCCTTCTGAGAGGATGCTGATTGGCTGAGCGAGGTCTCAGTTCCGCACCGCCTGCTGCAGCACCAGCACCCGCCGCCCGGATCCAAGGTCGGACATGATCTTATGATCTTATGCCCACCTCCTGATCCAGTCCGATGCATCCGATTGGATGTCACACACATGCGATTTTGACACGATTTCACTCGATTTATCGGCCTAAAGTGCTGAAATCAGGTGAAATCGGCCCAAATTTGCATATTTTATGGGCACCTTAACCCTATGGTTGTGTAGAGAGCTATATGCAATTATGCACATGTGCACGCACACACACACACACAAGCTTCAAAATGTGGGTCGACCACTGAATGTCGACATGGCTTAGCTTGACACCTGAATTAGGGTGACATGCCTAAGGTCGACATGGATGAAAGGTTGACACAAGCATTAGGTCGACAATACCGTTCCTTAAAAGGTCTAATGGTTTTGCCCACACAGCGTAAGCCACATGGGCACCTCAGAAAATCATGTACAGTAGGCACTGGAACAAGTGCGATGATATTTAATATAGACCATAGTTCCTAGCACGGATGATAGAACATCTTGGTTGGAAGCATGTACAGTTACTGCAGGTGGTACAACCCAGGTATTTGTAGCCTGTTTCTTCCTTTGTATAACGTGCATTAAGGGGAAATCTGGATGAAATGTCCGTTCTTACTCTCAAATCTCTAAGGTTCTTGCCACGAATTTAGCAGGCCGTGATCCTCTTCTGTTTAAGCTTTCTCAAATCCTGATTGTGACTGATCAACTGCCACAGAGCTTTGGTGACTTGGATAATCCCTTTATCCACAGTGTTATATTTGTGAATCTAATGCAGACGATCTGTTTTCTGTGAGATATCTTGTGATTTTAGTCTGTAGCAAAAGATTCCGAGGCATTTTATCTACTTTATCCTTGGCCTCTTTTAGTATTGCATCAGAATAACCTCTGTTTAAACTTGTCCATCATCTGGGACATAGAACTAGCTACATTTTCTTCAGAGCTAGTCATTTTCTTAACTCAGAAGCTGTGAAAATGGCAGGCCACGTTTGAGGTTCAGTGGATGGTGAATCTGGGCCAAAAGAAGCATATTCCCATTTGTGGCTTTGACATAGAATATCTGTATGCTTGTGTCCATTTTGTAAATATGGACCTCTAAAAAAGTGAATTATCTGATCAGCCATCACATATGTGAATTTTTTGGGACAATAACAGTTGTTAATGTATTCCATTTGTTTTTTGAACACCATTCTGGTGCTAGTCCAAAACATCCTTAATACTTCTGGTGTAGAAATGGATATTTCTTTCATATCCGCAAAGAATAACAGTTCTCATTTAACCAGGAACATGTAAGTGATATCATACAAGGGTACAACGTTAGAACCCATCACACACCCCATATGCAGAGCCGGCGCCACCACTAGGCAGCTCTAGGCATTTGCCTAGGGCGCCGGCCACTGGAGGACGGCAGTTCGCCCCTCGCCCCCCGCATGGAGGTGAGCGTAGGTGCTGGAGCGGGCAGGGGTGTCCGTGCCGCGGGGGTACCTGCTGCGCTGAGTATAAAGCTGGCAGCAGGGTCCCTGCAGTGAATAGGAAATAACTAGCGCTATGCGGGTTTGAAAACACTTGCTGGGTTTGAAAACACTTGCTCATGCTGAGTGGCTGAGATTCAGTCAATCAGCGTGTGGCCAGTGTTTTCAAAATCAGAAGCGCTTCCCGCGCCACCGCATAGCCCGGTGGATAGCGCTAGTTATTTCTTAATCACTGCAGGGCCGCCGCTGCCAGCTTTATACACAGTGCCGCAGGTACCCCCGTGGCACAGACGGACACCCCTGCGCGTTCCTGTCAGATGCCAGAACGGACCCCCCTGCCCGCTCCCCAGACGGCACAGCAGGTAACCCCCCCCCGGGCACCCCCACCCCGACTCGCCTGGGGCGCTCCGGTGCCTTGCACCGGCCCTCCCCATATGCTGGATATAATCATTGTCTTTAAGTATGAGATCATTTCATTGATGTGGACAATCGTATGGTTGCCATAGACCATATAGATTTTAAATTTTTCACATAGGGTTTTAAACAAATACCTTTAGTCCTGAAATGGGTCAGTTAAACCAAATTGCAAGAGATTCACATAAAATTTATTAGTAGATCGTTCATATCTCAGGCTCAATGGAAACAAATATCACAATATGAAATTATTTGTTGTCCAAAATGCTCATCTACACAATTTATCCATAATGCCTGGCAGTGTTCCAAGATTAAGGGGTTCTGAGGTAATTGCCATAATTGTATATAATTAATAATGGACCATCGACTTCCATTTTAATGGGCAGCACTCCTCTTAGAGGCCTGGTAACCTATGATATTATTCACAACTGTGAGACCATTTTCAATAATATTAATCACTTTAGCCAGAGAATTGATCCTACAACACTGGTTATCTAAATAACCGCCAACAGTACAAATGTTGAAGTCGGAATTACTCAATTTTTTATATTTTTATAGGCATTCAGCCTTAAATGTTATTGAAGCAGGAGTCAGTAGATTCCTCATAAAATGGGAATCACATCTCATCTTTCTACCACAAAAGAGACTTCAAAGCTAATTACAAATGAATTTGAGAATACAGTATATTTTGTGCTGTATGCGTTTTGTACTAGATAGATCAAATCTTACTAGATGCGACGCGATCTAGTACAAAGTACTGCCTGTACATACTTTTTTGACTTGCGATACACGATAAGCAGGAGCATCGCAATAGACAATGATGCATCTAGCCTTCGATACCACCCTTTACCTCCTTTTTTCCTTACCCTTTCCATCCAATCTCTACACCAATGCCTTTTCTTTTCCTTTTTTTTTCTCTCTCTTTTATCCCTATTTTAAAGACAAAAGTTGAAATGTAAATGTAGATTTAAATATTTATTTCATATTCTGTTCTTTTGCAATGTACAGAATTACATTTTTATCTAAGTTTTTGTATATGTATTTCAACATCTGTACCAATAAGAATGCATGTTATCTTATTTTGTATCATGTTTCCTTTCATAATATTTTATATTTAAATATTTTTTACAAAAAAAGTATAAAACAGTTACTTTTAATTGTTAAATTGAGCGGTCTCACAAATAAACCTATATCTTGATCTTTCTACAATGAATTGGATTCCAGTAGTTTCTCTGCAGCCCAAACCACACCTGGGTCCTTATTCTGGTTGACTTGCTCAGCCGCACCCTTGCGAGTTAACTAGAACCCACCCTGCGAATGGTGGTACGCCTGCCCGCCCCCCCTTTGCACTCCTGGTTCGTTCGTGTTGCATAAACATCCATTTGCATGCCAGTGGGAACCTCCCACATCTTTCGATGGTCGCCGGCCATCAAATGATGGTGAAGGCGCATGAATATGTAAGGGTGGTCCAGACCATGAGCGAAGAAACGCAGGGAATTAGGCGGGCAGCTGACACCCGGTTATGTCAGCTGTCTGTCCCAGCACGTGCGCCACGAACATAGTGTCATGTGATCCAACAGTCTGACTATTGGACAAGTTAATGATGAATCACTGCTGGACGTTTTGTGAGGCTCCGTGTATTTTAGGTAGGTAATACATTAAAAGTATCCTCAGAATATCTGTTTTTAAACTTGTAGCTACCTCTTCCAGGACCTGATTTTGTTTAATTGTTTCCTCCACAATACAGTATGTTCTGATGACTCTTCAAAGCAAATTGTGGGATCACAAGACCTTGGTATTAATTAGTAGTGGTGATATCTCCACCCCACATAGGGCAGTATTCAATGTGAATACTGGCGACGTGCAGCGAATCCTGTTTAGGATTCTTTGCACATTCGCCACTGCTCGCTGCGTTCCAGAGCCTCGCCTGCTCCGGTATTCAACGAGTCCGGCGAATTTGAGCATCTGCGGCGGACGCCGCAGGGAGCCTGAGGACGGCGGCAGGCAGGGAGATGGAAGTCTCCCTGCCTGCCCCAGAACGTTTGTGGGGGGGGGGGGGGGGGGGGCACTACACCCGATCATGCATATGTAATGATCGGGTGAAGTGAATATATGAATATCTAATGAGCGGCTCGGCTCCGGCCCCCTGCTGGCTGGTCTGTGTAAAAAAAAAAAATATATATATATATATATTTTTTTTTTTTGTTAATTAAATATATATTCATGTGCTTACAGCACATGAATAAAAATAGCATGCCCCTCCTCAGAATAAAATTCCAGATTTTTTTACACCAATTGTAAAAAACAAAACACTTTATTTTAAAAGTTCACCTTCCACTTCACCATAAAAAGATAGCGATTGCTACTCGGTGAATCATGGCGATAATAACCTTGAAATGTATTCGCCATCTGGTCATTGAATAGGGTGATTCACCGTTTTAGTCAGAAATTCGCCTTACAGCACAAAATCACCATAAAAACCTGGCGAATCAGCCTCATTGAATACCACCCATAGTGTGACCCTGCTTGCATTGGCCACCCCTTTTGATTGGTGACCTCCTTATCCCAGCCCTACGTACCCCTAAAGTTTTTTTTATGCTCTGTGCACTAGCAGAGGATTAATTTCTGACCTCACTTGCAGAAGAGTAGGAATCAGAGGAATCATCTGTGTCGTTTTAAAACGTCCTTAATGGTCTTGCAGAGCGTCTGTAATTTTGGCTGTTTGTCACTGTACCAGTCAGCTAAGAATAAACCCTTTGTTCATAGTCGGTGTTAACCTTATCATACTTCTTCCTCTTAAAGCTGACAAGGTCGTTCTTTATATAAAGCTATTTGGTGTTCTAGCTTTTCTAACCAGGAGATGTCCTATAAGTAATAATATATATAGGTCAATCTTGCAATGGCGTAACAAAGGCCCCGCAGACCCGCGGTCGCGGGGAGGTGCTGAGTGAATTTGGGTGCCGGGGGTCTATGGGGCTATAGATGCGATGCACTGCCCTGCCTTAACGGGATGCTTGCCACTGCCGGGTCTGTGTCCGGGACCAGCAGATCTACTTGTCTGCGGTCCTGGAACTCCTCCTGGCTGGCTCCTGCTAATGAAAAATAGCCCACACATCAAATCGCAATATAATATTACGTTCACCGCCACCCCTGAATGGGCGCTATGGGACATATACCCAACCCCCAATAATATCCGCCAAACAGCGGGGCAACGAATATTCCTATCTAAAATAGCCGCAGCAGTACGTAAAACCATTTTATCGCAATGGATACAATCTAACACTCTGTCTATACCCCTACTAGTGCCCCGGATATCCCATCTTTTCCAGATGGACTGGCTGGAGATGTCATTAAATAAGGACGCAAAGGCAAAAAAATTCTTTGCAATCTGGTTGCCATACATAAAATCCTTACCAGAGTCTACAAAAATGAACCTTAGGAAGGCTGTCCAACTAACGTCATGGTATAATCTAATGTTACTACAGCATAATACACCCCCCTTTTGAAGAAACCCTCACTTGTCATTGTAAACACCCTTAAGTGTGCATATCACGGCTTGTTGCCACAAAATGGTGCGAAAATGACCCACTATAATGTAAGATGTCTATACCACAGCAGGAAACACACGACACATTGTTATTGTTGTAAAAGCAAAGTTATTTATTAGATGGTTTCTTTTATTACTTGTGTAAAATTTATGCTAAAGATCTTAAAAAACAATGTATTACAAGAGCATGACAATTTTGTAATGAACAGTTCTTCAATAAAAAAGATTTAAAAAAAAAAAAGAAAAATAGCCCACACAAAATGTCCGCCCCCTTACAGCAGACACTTTTTGAGGATGCAGCCTCCTCTAGCATCCTCAAAAACGGTCTGCTGTTAGGGGGCGGACATTTTGTGAGGGTCATATTCATTAGCAGGAGCCAGCCAGACGGAGCGCCGGGACTGGGGGGCAGGCTTCAATTTACAGGGGGGGGGGGGGGGGTGAAGAGTAATTTCGACCTTGTAGCTGGGAAAAGAAGTATCATTCTAAGTAAATTGGGTGGAAAAAGAGGGGGTTTTTTTTAGCAATAAGAAAAATGAATAGTTTAGGCCATCCTTTTAGCTAAAAGACTGTATGAATAATACAGTAAAGCTAATGTGGGACCGTACAGGGTCTGTCCGGAAAGAAATGAGACTAAGGGGGTTATTCTGGTTGATTCGCAGCCTTGCGAGTCCACCAAACCCCGCCTGAGAACGCAGGGCTGCCCCCCCCTCCCTTTCTCGCAGCGTGTGTTCCCACGCACAAGCTGCGAATGGATGTTTAACATAAACATCCATGCGCAGGGTAGGGGAACCTCCCACATATTTTGATGGTCGCGACCATAGAAAGATGTGGAAGGTGCACGCATATAAAGGTGACTTTTAAGTCACTTACATATGCATGCACGCTGGGAAGGAAATGGGTAGGCAGTTGACATCTGATGATGAGCATGAGAACGCCCATGAAACACTGGGCGTTCCTATATGCTAATGGAGCTGCCCGCCACCCCTCTCTGTCCCCCCCCCCTGCCCGCTGTCATGCGTGCACCTGGCGAACAGATTTGCAGCAGAAATGCGCCAGCACATACGCACACTATCCGTCCCCCATGCAAGTGCACAGGGTATACCAATGGATTAGAATAACCCCCTAAATCCAGGAAATACAAGGTCCTGAACCGAAAATTCTGAGAATGCAGCCTATTGATTTACAGATGTAGCCCCTGCCATCCTTGGCCGGGGCTCGCCAGAGCCTCCCTTCTGGCGAGTGCCTGCGGACAGGGGCTACACTGAACTGGGACGCGCGTGCGTCTCACACGCATGCGGGTCCCAGTCTCTTGACGTCGGTGCTGCGGTCCCCTGACCATATCCGCTTTAGAGAGACGGGGCAGGGCTCGGGGGGGGGGGGGGTCGGGGCGGCGAGGGGCACCGGGGGAGGCGGAGCCACGGAGCGCGCCAGAAACACCAGCCCCTGCAAGAAAGAGGCCGGCTCCATCTGTACTAGGGACTAGTGACAATCTTATTTTTCTTTGATGAGAAATGTTTGTACACAAAAAATGGTTTCAGCCACTGTATGTGGGCAGTCAGTTTACTTTAAATGTGACACAGGTTTCAAGTCTACTTCCAAAATACCAAGGGCCTGGTTAGACTTCCCAACATTTTTGGCCTATAATTGTGTCACTCCCTCAAGCCACGCTGAGTTTTCACTGGTGGGGTCACATGACCAGCACTCTGTGACCTGCTGGCCATGCCCCAAGTACCTCTGTGTCACCAGAACAGCGACGGGTAGGGAAGACTCTCAATTGACCAACTGCCGGATGCGGGTGGGCGGTGGTACACTCGTAGAAAACGGGACTGTCCCTCAAAACATCGGGAAGGTATATTCTCTTTTCTCTATAAGAGGATGCAGGTATCACATGGAAGATCGAAAAATGTAACACAGTTTATCATGTGTAAAGTTAATATCCTTTGAAACGGGTTGACGCTTGCATTGGAGCATTTTGTTTCAGAACACTAAGCTTGTTCTAATATTAATTCTGCCTTTGATAAGCAATGTGGTGAAAGCTAAACAGCCATTGTTTTATGAAAGATTTAAGGAAGGACACACCTTGAAGGATTTGTTTGTAGAAGACTTAGAGATTCCGTGACAATTATAATATTTAAATAGAGAAGAAGAAACAGCCTTTGAAAAAGGGATCAACAGAACCAAGCTGCTCTGACTGCTAATTTCCCTCTAACATCACTGGATGTCTACATTCACAGAGAGAGGGTTACAGTAGCAACATTGCATCTGATTTGAGAGTAAGAACAAGTAACTTGATTGTGAGCAGTTTCATCCACTAAGCCAACTCTAACTCACCCCCAGTTGCGGCTCCTACCTTTCTGTAGGAGGGGGCTGCCTCTAGCCGCGTCACCGGGTCCTGTTTCCCATCGGTGACGTGGTAGAATGCAGTGACAAGCGTCTGCGTATTCACAGTATCGGCAACAGTTCTAAAGCATGTGCATACCCCCGGCTTTTATGGGCAGCATCGACTGCAGCCCACAGAAGCCAGCTAAGACTGCATGGCAAGGCAGAGAGCGGCTTCCTACATGAAGCCTGCTCTTTACCTATTGGAGCAGGACTGGCAGTACCGGACAGAGGAAACACCTCCTGATGGGACTGCCTTTACTGTTGGTGACTGTCAGGTCGGACTTCCAATAAGAAGTCACTGCTAGTCACAGTGAAGCCAGTGCAGTCTCACGGATGGCAACTGGCTTCACGAGGGCTAAGTGTCTGATTTTATCTGGGGATGCTGCAGTCCTGCAGCTATAGGTACAACTGGCACTGCTCACCACCCAGGAATGCCCAACGCATATCTGATACTGTACACACACTATTCGGAAACATGCCCAGGGCAACATGATATACAAGGCCTGATTAAAGGTTCCAGGTGCCCGGCTTATGTACATGTAGCTCCCCTTGTGATGCTGTTAAACAGACGTGTATGGGCGCTCAGGAACTCGCCTTTCTGGCTGGTAGGATCTAATGCTTTTGGCGATGGAACGAGACTTTGGCTTTAGGCTGTCCAGCTGGAACTGTAACACAGGCAAGGCGTCCCCTTCCCCCAAGTCCTGGTGCCCAAGGCTGCAGCCTAATCAGCCTATTGGTTAATCAGGCACTGATGATATAAATAATTGTATAGAAGAAAAAAATCATTCAACTGCACATAATATTGACAATGTGTACAACTGAGAATCAGGCCAATGCTCAGAGAATACAAATTAATGACAACGGCTGACAACGTTTGACACCCTTAACACAGGACTGAATCTATCCGAGGGATTTATGGCCCACTACAACATCTGAGGAATCTGGCCCAGAGAGAGTGAGGGCATCGGAGCTCTAACTCTGGTCTGTTATCAACTTAGAGACAATAAAACTTTCACACTACTTATCTACAAACTAATTAAGGACTCAATTTACAAGCTCATTCTGTTATTTTGTTTTGTTTTGATCTTAAGAATGTCCATCTATCACATCTTGTTCCTACTCTGCTGTGTATATATATGTGGTTCTTCACACACCTTGTTATACCATGCCTGAGGAAGAGACCTAAGAAGTCTCGAAAGCTTGCATTTTAACAACATTTATTTTTGTTAGCCATTAAAAGGTATCATATTTGCTAGATTGCTATTTTGTTTTTCTCACTGAGGAACAATAAAACTTTTCTAATGCTCAGAGATAAACACATGTTTAGTGTAGTCAGTAATATAAGTATTAATTCATCCATTGTAACTTAGATAACCATGCTTAAGAAGATGTAACTTACGCATAAATCTGGTGCATTTCTCACTTGTTCTGCATTAACATATTGCAAATATAAAGACTTTCTGATGTAACCATACTTGGGGACAAGGGTGATTTTTGGTAATAAACGTCCGAATTCACATGTTTTCGGAAAATCGCACATTTAGCAACGTGCGAATTGCAGTAAAATTTGCACGTTTTGACCTGTCGAAACAATTTGAAAATCGCATCCAGATGTTTTCTCATAGAAAACATCAAAATCGCAAATGTAATATGTAATACATCGCAAATGTAATAGGGTGTGATTTGGGGGGTATTCAATCTTGGCCGCTATTTCTGACAGCATTGAAGGCGGATTCCGACAAAACAGATCCGATGATAAAACGAGTTGTATTTGTTTTGTCGGAAACGGCCGCAGATTGTCGAATTCACGGCCGTTTTTTGTCAATCCGCAACCGTTTGCACCGACACGCCCACTTTTGGACACTCGGCAGGCAGAACATTGAATTTTCCCTGTCGAGTATCTGTTGAGCGGAGTGACAAAGTTTGATAAACGAAAAACAGCGTGGCCTCCCTCCCCACCAAAAATTGTGGGGATCTCCCGTATTTAACCCCTTCCCGACATTTGACGTACATTTACGTCATGGTCGGGAAGTACTTCCCGACACATGGCGTAAATGTACGTCATGGCTTTAAACTGTCACCGCGTCTATAGACGCGGTGACAGTTTAAACATGTCTGCTGTCCCTGACAGCAGACATGTCCCTGCATGCCCAGGGGGGGCTGCGATGCCGCCCCCCCGTCGGCGATCGCTGTGATTGGCTGTTCAGTGTGAACAGCCATTCACAGCGTTTTCTGTGTCACCGGCGAATAACGTTCGCCGGTGACACAGGGATCGGAGGTGATTGGTGCTGTAAAGTACAGCACCAATCACCGCGGGGTGTAAGGGTGACACTGGTGTCACCCCACCTCACCCCGCCCGCCCCCAAAGGCCGTGATTGGTTCGTCGGACCGACGAACCAATCACAGCCATGGAGGGGGGTTTAAACTAACGGTGACTGCACTGCAGACGCCATTCCGGTCTGGAATTGCGTGCAGTGCGGTCACCGTGCCTAGCTGCCGCGATATACTGACCAGAACCTTGCAAAATACTTACCTGATCACTGCTTGGGATCTTGCTACTTGTTGTGACTTCCAGTGTTGTGCTGTGCTGTGTTGTGCTGCTGCAGTGTCATCGAGTTTTAGATAGAGAGATAGAGAGAGAGAGATAGAGAGAGATAGAGAGGGCTAGTGACAGAGAGTGCTATATTTTGTGCTGCTGCAGTGTGATAGAGAGATAGATAGAGAGATAGATAGAGATAGAGAGATAGTGACAGATTGTGCTATATATTTTTTATATAACTGACTGCTGCCCCCCCTTTTGTGCTGATCAGTATAAATTAACTGATCAGCAACTTTTTGGGGGCGCAGGTTTTTTTTTAGATAGATATACCTGTCAGTGCTGCTGCTGCAGTGTCATAGAGTGATAGATAGTGAGAGATAGAGAGATAGAGAGATAGAGAGAGATAGTGACAGAGAGTGATAGAGACTGCTATATTTTGTGTCTGCTGCCCCCCTTTTGTGCACCCCCAGCAACTTTTTGGGGGTGCAGGGGTTATTTTTCATATATATATAACTGTCAGTGCTGCTGCTGCAGTGTCATAAAGTGATAGATAGTGAGAGATAGAGAGATAGAGAGAGATAGTGACAGAGAGTGATAGAGAGTGCTATATTTTGTGTCTGCTGCCCCCGCCTTTTGTGCTGATCACTATATCTGAGGTGATCAGCAACTTTTTGGGGGTGCAGAGGTTTTTTTTTTTATATATATACCTGTCAGTTGCTGCCAGTTGCACTGTCAGTTGCACCAAAGGTTGTGCACCTGCTGCCCCTCACTGGTAATCAGTGTCGCATCACTGATCACCTTTTTTTTTTTTTGAGGGTGCTGTGGGGTCTTTTTTTTATTTTATTTTTACACACACTGTGATTTTGTGGGTGTCCTGTGGCCACTGTGCGCTGATCAGTGACGTACATCACTGATCAGCTTTTTCGGCACAGGGTTGATCTTTTTTTTTTTTTTTTTGATCAAATTCCTGTTGCCTTTGAGCGCTGTTCAGTGACGGACGTTACTGACCAACATCTGTGCTCAATTTTTGGCGCAGGACCTTTTTTTTTTTTTTTTTAACCCCTTCAATTTTTTTATTTTTTTTACCCCTTCAATTTTTTTTTTTTTTTATTGGGATCAAATTCCTGTATAAAGTATTTTTTTTTTCTGCACTACATACACACTACACACTACATACCCCCCGGGTTGAAATAAAGTTTGTACCCCCCCCTACACTATACACGTGTTGAAACATTTCACTACCAGTAACACAAAAATAAAAATGGCATCCCAAATGTCATCCCAAATGTCATCCCAGTCATCCAGAAGAATGTATTCAGCGGAGGAGGCATATGCCATGCTTGCCTCTGACTCTGACACAGCCAGTGAGGCAAGCGGGGAATTTGAAGGATTCATCTTAAGCTCCTCTTCCTCCTCTAGTGATGAGGGACCCCCTCAAAGACGCCCCCGTAGAGCAGCTGAGACCCCCCCCCCCCCAATAATTGATCTCGTATGGACCCCACCACCAGACAATTTTGAGCCCCAGGTTCCTGAGTTTTTGGCCATGCCAGGAATCCAATTTGATTCCACAGGTCTCAGAGAAATTGACTTTTTCAAATTATTTTTCTCTGATGATTTTATAAATTTAATGGTGGACCAAACTAATTTATATGCCCAGCAGTTTATTGCTCAAAACCCCACGTCATCATTTGCTAGGTGGACCCCTGTAGATGCAGTAGAGATGATGACGTTTTGGGGTCTGGTGTTTCATATGGGCATAGTAAAAAAGCCAGAAATTAGGCAATATTGGAGTACAGATGTTCTGTACAGCACCCCACTTTACCGTATGGCCATGACCCGGAATCGTTTTGAGTTAATCCTTAATTTTTTGCATTACAACGATAATGCACAGTGCCCACCCAGAGATGATCCCACCTTTGACCGGCTATTCAAAGTCAGGCCGGTCATTGATCATTTCAGTGCCAAATTTGAAGAGATGTACATCCCAGATAAATTCATTTGCATAGACGAGTCCCTTAAACATTTTAAAGGAAGGGTTAAATTCCGCCAGTACCTTCCCAGTTAGAGGGCAAGGTATGGCATAAAAATGTATAAGCTGTGTGAAAGCACCTCAGGGTACACCCACAGGTTTAGGGTATATGAAGGGAAGGATTCAAGAATTGAACCGCCAGAATGCCCCCCCTCCCTCGTAGGTGTTAGTGGAAAAATTGTCTGGGATTTAGTGCACCCCTTCCTGGATAAAGGTTATCACCTCTATGTAGATAACTTTTACACCAGCATCCCCCTGTTTAAGGCCCTTGGTTCAAGAGGTACAGCAGCTTGCGGTACTGTGCGCAAGAACCAAAGAGGCCTCCCAAAAACGCACATTGCCCAAGTAATGAGAAGGGGTGAAAGCAGGGGAATATGCACCGAAAATATGTTGTTGGTCAAATATAAGGACAAGAGGGATGTCCTTATACTGACAACAATTCACGGAGACAGTACCACCTCCGTCCCTGTACGAGGTACCAGTACCCACACCTCAAAACCTAATTGTATCCTGGATTACAATAGGTACATGGGCGGAGTGGATCTTTCAGATCAGGTACTGAAGCCGTACAGTGCCCTGCGGAAAACAAAAATCTGGTACAAGAAGCTGGCCGTGTATATCATCCAGATGGCACTGTATAACGCTTACGTGCTATTCCGTTCTACCAGCCAGAGGGGGACATTTATGCACTTTCAAGAGGAAGTCATAAAGGGCCTAATATTTGGGAACCAGCAGGCAGAGGGCCCCAGTACTTCTAGTACTGGCCCCCGTATTGTACCAGGGCAGCATTTTCCTGATGAAATCCCCTCCACTGGAAAAAAGGGCAGGACACAAAAAAGGTGCAAAGTTTGCTATAAAAAGGGAATAAGAAAGCAAACTATTTTCCAGTGTGACACTTGCCCCGACAAACCCGGCCTATGTATAAAGGAGTGTTTTAAAATATACCACACATCTATGGATTTTTAGGTTCATCATTTCACCGTGCTTCGGGGGTCTTGCTAATGCCACATAGCACCCACCATTCATTCCACCAGAATCTGAGCCGCAAAATCCAAAAATCACTCCTTCCCTTCTGAGTCCTGCCATGCACCCAACTGGTATTTTTTGGTCACATGTGAGGCATTGCCGTACTCGGGAGAAATTGGGGCACAGATTTTGGGGTGCTTTTTCTCCTTCATTCCTTGTTAAAATGACAAATTTGGAGCCAGAACTGCATTTTTGTGTAAAAAAATGTAATTTTTCATTTTCACTGCCCAGTTGTATCAAAATTGGTGAAACCCCTGGGGGTTTGAAATGTACACTATACCCCTAGATGAATTCCCTGAGGGGTGTAGTTTGCAAAATGGGGTCACTTGTGGGGGGGTTCCACTGTATTGGTGCTTTGGGGGTCTTGCTAATGCGACATAGCACCCACCAACATTCCACCACCAAAAATCACTCCTTCCCTTCTGAGTCCTGCCATGCACCCAACTGGTATTTTTTGGTCACATATGAGGCATTGCCATACTCGGGAGAAATTGGGGCACAGATTTTGGGGTGCTTTTTCTCCTTCATACCTTATGAAAATGAAAAATTTTGAGCCAGAACTGCATTTTTGTGTAAAAAAATGTAATTTTTCATTTTCACTGCCCAGTTGTATCAAAATTGGTGAAACCCCTGGGGGTTTGAAATGTACACTATACCCCTAGAGGAATTCCCTGAGGGGTGTAGTTTGCAAAATGGGGTCACTTGTGGGGGGTTTCACTGTATTGGTGCTTTGGGGGTCTTGCTAATGCGACATAGCACCCACCAACATTCCACCAGAATCTGTGCTGCAAAATCCAAATATCACTCCTTCCCTTCTGAGTCCTGCCATGCACCCAACTGGTATTTTTTGGTCACATGTGAGGCATTGCCATACTCAGGAGAAATTGGGGCACAGATTTTGGGGTGCTTTGTCACCTTCATTCCTTGTGAAAATGAAAAATTTTGAGCCAGAACTGCATTTTTGTGTAAAAAATGTAATTTTTAATTTGCACAGCCCAGTTGTATCAAAATTGGTGAAACCCCTGGGGGTTTGAAATGTACACTATACCCCTAGATGAATTCCCTGAGGGGTGTAGTTTGCAAAATGGGGTCACTTGTGGGGGGGTTCCACTGTATTGGTGCTTCGGGGGTCTTGCTAATGCGACATAGCACCCACCAACATTCCACCAGAATCTGAGCTGCAAAATCCAAAAATCACTCCTTCCCTTCTGAGTCCTGCCATGCACCCAACTGGTATTTTTTGGTCACATATGAGGCATTGCCATACTCGGGAGAAATTGGGGCACAGATTTTGGGGTGCTTTGTCTCCTTCATTTCTTGTGAAAATGACAAATTTGGAGCCAGAACTGCATTTTTGTGTAAAAACATTAATTTTTCATTTTCACTGCCCAGTTGTACCACAATTGGTGAAACCCCTGGGAGTTTGAAATGTACACTATACCCCTAGATGAATTCCCTGAGGGGTGTAGTTTGCAAAATGGGGTCACTTGTGGGGGGGTTCCTAACTTTTAGCATCTTATGGTGCCTAGAAACCTACATGGTGCCTAAAAAATAATCTCATAAAAAGGAGGCTCCAAAATCAAGTAGGTGCTCCTTCTATTATGAAGCCTGTGGTTTGGTCAACGTGCACACTAGGGCCACATATAGGATATTTATGAAAACAAAAGAATTGGGGGAATCAATTTTTAGTCACATTTCTCTAGTAAAATGTACTGTGTTCCTTAGAAAAATGTATTAAAATTGCAAATCTGCAAAAAAAATGAAATTTTGAAATTTCACCTACACTTTGTTTTAATTCCTGTGAAACACCTAAAGGGTTAACAAACTTCCAAAATGCTGTTTTGAATACTGTGAGGGGTGCAGTTTTTGAAATGGCATCATTTATGGGGGTGTCTCACATACAAGTCCCTCAAAGTCACATCAGAACTGAACTGGTCCCTAAAAAAATAAGTGTTTGAATTTTTCTTGAAAATTTGAAAATTTGCTATTCATATTGTAAGCCTCCTAGTGTCCAAAAAAATTAAAAGGAAGTTGAAATAATGATGGAAACATAAAGTAGACATATGGTCTATGTTAGTTATTAACTATTTTGAGTGGTATGATTATTTGTCTCACAAGCAGAAAATTTAACATTTTGCAAATTGCTAAATTTTCCATTTTTTTCCGACATTTTGGTATTTTTCACAAAAAAACACAGACTGTATCGACGAAAATTTACCACTAACTTGAAGTACAATGTGTCACGAAAAAACAATCTCAAAATCACTGGGATAAGTAAAAGCAAAAAAAAAGTTATCCCCACTTAAGTGATACATGTCAGATTTGAAAAAAAAGGGCTCTGTCAGGAAGGCAAAAACATGCTGTGTCAGGAAGGGGTTAAGAAACCAGCACTGGGCTCTTGGACTGGTCCTGGTTCCAAAAATACAGGGGACAAAAAGACTGGGGATCCCTCAAATTTGGAACCAGCACCGGGACACTTTTCCTACAGCCCTGATTGGCTCTTCGGGTTTCCATGGAGATGCCTACAGACAATCAGGGCTCAGCTCAGGCCTGGTTGGCTGTGGGCATCTCGATGGAAATGCTTAGAGCCAATCAGGGCTGAGCAGAGGTCCGTACAGGGGAGGAACCTCTACATTGGGGTAATGTGGATAGGGTAAGTATGTGTGTTAGTGTGTGTATTAAAGTTATACTTTACTGTGTCTGTCTCTTTTTTTATATTGTTTTCACAGTAGAACTACAAGTCTAAGTATTTTTTATTCTTTTTTTACACCAAAACAATCAGCCCCTCCACCCACAGCCCACGGGCGGCAGGGACAGCCCCGGGCTTCAGCCCTGGATGGGTGAAGCCTTGGGGGACTCCGTCCAGGCCTGACCAGCCACAGTAGTCATGGTTCAGCCAGGGTAACTTGTATAATATGTGTCCCCTGCCTGTGACATGACACTGCTATCTGTTAGAGCCTGGGGCTGTTTCCATAATACGGGGACAATATTACATGTGCAAATTTCGGGGAAAGTCACGCATTTGACATGTGCGATATGGTGCGATCTATAGCTGTCTATAAAATCGCATGCTGTTACATCTCATCCTTGGAGTTTTTATGATGCTTACAGTTACATTTAAAGTAGGTTGGTTACTAGACCCTACACCAGGATATGGCCTTTGTTGCTGTCTTAGTTTGGTGGAAATGATTCCCATTTATACGACCTTACTGATAATAAATTCAATACTGTGCCAGCAGTATTTCGGTTTAAATGGTTTCTTCAGTTCTGTTGATCGTCCATTAATATCTGAACTAGGCAATAATTTCTTAAATCATATAGAAATACAATAAGATTTGATAAAGCCCATTGATTGATTTCTAAATCTTTTAAACAGGTTTGTCAAGCACACTCTAAATGACTATTAAAACTATTTAACAAATGTTTAATTTTCTCACCTCTCAAGAGAAATAATAGCAGCTATTATTGTAATAATACAGAATAATGGTCCCATTTCTGTCCAGTAGCTCACTTATCATGTGCTCAAAGATTTATCTATGTCTTCTTGCTCATAGATTAATCACTCTTCTTTCCAAATTAATCAGTCACGAGTCACCACCAATGATGCATCATACTTGAAAAACTAACCCCAAATATAATTTTAACATACTGGGGCTGATTCTGAAATTCACAAATTTCTGGAAGCAGCCCTCATGGAAGCGGCATCTGTTAAGGGGGTGGGGTCTGTTGAAGTAGCGGGATTCCTCTTCCTATGGCCTGATTCTGAGTTGGACACAATTGCAGCCATCCAGGGGCTGGCTGGCAACTTGTAGCCTGGGCGGCAAGTCCACAGCACTGGCCCATAAGTAATAATGCATCGTTAAATGGAAGTATTTCGTTTAAAAAATATGTATTAATAAAAATCTTGGGGGAGGGGGGAGTATTTATGAATTGGTAATATAGCCTGTAGGTACTAAAAAGGGGGTGGTTCTCAATGTCAATGGCCCCTAGCAGGAGGGCGGCCATATCATTAACAAGTTATGCTGCAGCTGCGGCCCCTCTGCAAGGCTTGTTGTGCATGCTGTGAGTGCTCAGCTGTCATTCGCTGAGCGGGGCACAACAGCTGCACACAATAAAGGGTCTCTGACTATGATATGGCTGCCTATGCGCGGCAGCATGGCCGTATCAGTTTGCTTTGTAGCTAATTTTGGACCTGCAGATCTTCCGTAGCCCTGCAGGACACAGAAGGAGGTTGGTAAATCACGTGACAGTGCGTGACTGGTTGCCGCGACCGCCAACAGTCAGAGACTCAAAATGCAGCCCAGGTCCAGGCAATACACTGGACCACCATGGGCCTTTTTAGTATTTAAGGCATCCCGCAGAAGTGGCCCTAACCAAATTGATGCCCTTGGTAAGAGTTTGGCTGGTACCCCATCTCAGGCCTTAGTTCCAACTGTAACCCACCACCCTTTAATGCAACTTTATTCACATTAAATCACACAATAATGTATCTTATTCACATTGCATCCCCCCCAATTGCTCCTTATTCACATTACTCCACACAGTATTGATCTTTATTCACTTTACAGAGCACCAAATTAGTCCTAATGGGGGGAAAATCACATTGGCCCCCACAGGATTCAAAATTAATGTACAAAAGCTTAACATTGGCAGCAATAGAAAAAAACGACACTACCACTTCTTCACAGAAAAAAATTAAAGGGACAATGAGGGCCATAAGGAGCATAGACTGGGACCACAAGGTGGGGTAACATCTGCCAGGCAGCGCGGTGAGAAGCATGGGGTGAGAGTTACAGAAAAACAGGGATAATAAAGATTGGTGGCAGCTACAGGTTGTGCAAGGAGACACATTAGGGTAGTGGTTCTCAACTTCGGTCCTCAGGGCCTCAACAGTGCACAGTTTCCAGGTCTCCTCACAGGTGATATAATTAGCTTCACCTGTGATCTTTTAAAATGTGTCAGTGAATAATGAGTGCACCTGTCAGGTGACCTGGAAAATGTGCACTGTTGGGGGTCCTTGAGGACCGAGTTGAGAACCACTGCATTAGGGAGACAGGGACACTTGAAGGGCAGAGACTAAGAGGGTCAACGTCCACAAGGCAGAACTGGAAGGCACATGGGGCTGAGACACTAAAAGGACAAGGGCTATGAGGGGTGGCATCTCCCACGTTGGACAGGGGCTATGAGGGGTGGCAGCTACAAGGACAGGGGCTATGAGGAGGGGTGGCGGCTACAAGGTGACATAGGAGGGTGTAAGAGACACGGGGGATAGATAGCAATAGGCAACTGTCCTTGCAGTTATCAGTTGAGTTAGTGAGTGGATGCACTGTTACAGAGTCAGCGCAGACTGAGTGCATGGGGGACTTACCAGTTGGTAAAATCGGGACTGAGGAGCCAGCGTCCAAGGGCAGGGCTGAGAGCCGAGGAGGAGAGCTGCAGCTGGGATGCCAGTTCCTTCCACCCCTCCACCGCGGTTCGGTATCGCACATCTTATAGGAAGGAGCCAGGCCACGGAAGTAATTCAGGACACCACCCCTTGCGGCAGCTACTGGGCTCAAAGGCCCATGGGAGAAGGGACTACTGCTCATGTGCATCAGCCCTTCTCAGCTTCCGGCGGCCATCTTTAAATCTCCTTGCTGCCCCCACTGATGCTACAGGCAGATTCTGCTGCAGGCTCTCAGCTGAGCTATTTGATCGGAGCTGAAAGTTCTGATCGCTGTAGCCAGCCAGCTGTGCCTGCATCGGTCCACGGCACTATTGGATAAAGTGGCCCGGGGGCCACATGGCACCCTGCCCACCAGCCCAGCCCGCCCCTGCAGCCATCCTTGTGTCTTTTTCTGCAGATGTGTCTGTCACTTTATGCGTCTGTCACTTTTATTCCACTTCAATGCCATTGAGGTGTCTTAGGTCTGTGAATGCTTGCAAAATCATTCAATAGTCGGTGACAACTGAATGGGCATCGAAAGGCATGCGATGGGGAGGAGGTAGTTTAATAGGTAGTTGGTAGTGCAGGTGGAGGGCGACGTTTAATTCACATGCAAAGCTGGGAAATTGGTACCTTTGTGTGTGGACCAGAATAAGGTTCATAGTCACTCATAGGTATGCATTGGACTTCTCTGATTGGTCAGGGCAGTAGGTGGGGCCAAGCTCTGTCAGAGGCTGGTCATTTTTTGGGGTGGGATTGCTGGGATTTTAGAATTTATTAAATCTGAAATTTATATTTTTTCAATGGTAAAACATTGATTGTCACTTGATGTTCTCTTTTAACATTTGGTTGGCGGGTATTTAGAAATTAGATTTCAAACTCACTGCTTTTTAAATGAAGCCCTTGATGTCTATTTGCAGATGATGGGATTCTTTGTCATTCTCATCCATTCTCTTCCATAGAAGCCTTATATACCCTTTAATAAAAATATTCAATATTATCTTATTAAAAATTAAAAATTTCTAATACTGAGACACTTCCAATAAATATTCCCCTTCCAGCACTATATATATCATTCAAATTAAATTCCCATTTAATCAGACTACAGATTCCATGAAATACCTGGGGATTCACTTGCAGCTTTCCTCTAATAATATAATATCCATAAACGAATAATTGATAGAAACAGAGCAAGCGCTAAATAATTAGGTCGTTTATGTCATTTCATTATTAGCCAATAGCCTGTCTCAGCAGTGATTGTGATGATCCTGTTCCCCGTCTGTATACTTACAACTTCACAAGAATGCCATTTTCTACTCCTAACCACATCTATTGATTGGCTAAACAATTTCCAAAAACCTAATCTGTAGAAAACAAGCCAAGAACAATTTTGCTGGTCATTAAGAGCTGTGATTTGCAGGTGGTCTGATTGTCCCTGAATCAAAGATACTGCAGTAGAGATACTGCAAAAATATTTAAAACCGACCAAAGACTGATGTTTAATATACAGGGATGGACTAGGGATTTAAAGCGGCCAGGCATGGCAAGGGGCGTGGTCAGAGCTCATGTGGGTGTGGCCTAAGGGCTGCTCACCCACCCAACTTACAGAAACATGGGGAATAGAGTTCCGGGAGGTGGAGCTGCTCCTACAGCTTCTACTTCCAATTTGATGTATATGCTGAGAAGAGCTGGTTGGCCAGGCAGTAGCAATTAAAATGGGCCTGATGGATCTACAGCTTCAGGCTCACTCTCCAAATAGGCCCTTTTGTAGCTGAGGGCCGGGGCTTTCCAACGAGCCTGGCCCCTCGTCGCTAGCCCCCCGTGAACCTGAGATACCACCAGGCAAATCTGGAACGTTTTCCCCATAGGATAAAATGGGACCCGCTAATTTCGCCCCCCACCCGGTTCCAATGGCTGCCAGTTCCCCCTCTGGCATGAGGTTGATATCATTTGAACCCAAATCACTGGGCCTTCAATCTGATACCAGGCTGGTCTATATGGGTTCATTGGTTTCAGAGATATTGCGTGTAAACAGATTTTTTCAATTATGAAATGTAATTTCATGGCTGTTCATGTTGTTTGAGGGCAGATTTCTCTGGAACCAAATGGCCCAGTTTCACGGGACCAAAATTGGAAGCCCTCTCAAAAGTTTTTCAATATGATACTGGTCTCATGTAAATAGGTCAGTTGGTTCCGAAGATATAGCCGATTGGTTAAAGGGGGGAAGTTTTCTCTCCACCTCTCACCAGGAAATGCAGGGACTAGGCTGGTGTAAAAGGGAATGTAAGCCAGCCTGGTAAGTCCCTGCATTTTCTGGTGTGAAAGGGGTATTATTTCAAAGAGCCGGGTCCTGCAGTTCTCTGAATACAGCCGGGCAGCCCCTGCACTCTGCCCAGCTGTCAATGGCTGTCATTTCTGCCCGGCGGCTGTCCCCCAGTTACCGCGTGCATGTATTCCCCCTTGGCAATGAGCATGTAATCCCACATGGCAATGAGCATGGAACCCCTGGCAATGAGCATGGAACCCCTGGCTGGCAATAAGCATGTAGGTAAGCAGTACTTATGTAGCATAATGTTTAATAGGCATTATGGTGTTTGGCATAATACGTAATGGGCATTATGGTGTAAAAAAAATTAATGCGCGCCCTAGGCGCACAATGCCCCTGTTTATGAAGCATATTGTGGATTATTGCTCAATCCATTTGGTATAGTGTGTATTTTGGCTCAATCCATGTGGCAAAATGTGAATTTTGCCTTAATCTGTGTTGCATAATGTGAATTTTGACTCAATCTGTGAGAATTTTTGCTCAGTCCGTGTGAATTTTGGCTCATTCCATGTGGCATAATGTATAAAGCAAGTACAGTATAAGGGGTTACTATTGTGTTGCATGATTTGTATAAGGGGTATATGGTGTGGTAAACTTAGGTGACCACATAAAAGGTGCTGAAATGTTGTCTACCAAGTTTTGGCTTTCAGTATTTTTTTTATGGCTGGAGTGCCGCCTCACCCTGCAAGTATCTTAGGACATCTGCGTCCTGCGGGTGCACCTTTTGAGGCACCCGGCAATATATCTCCCTGCATTTTTCTTATGCCAGCCCCCTGGCTTTTCCAGGCATATATATATAGTTGAAAGAAGTTATACAAATAGAGACACACCTCTCAGGCTGAGGTGCTGCCAAAATGAGCAAAGCCACATAAAGAAACACTCCTCTAACACACCTATGAGACAGCCTTTCCTGTATGCAATTTAGGTAATTAGGTCTCCAGCCTAAAATGCCCATGGATTCCAGCACAAAATAATCGCTCAACTGCGCAAACATCGGCATTGGGTCCACCTCAGCATTATGCCAATTGTGCACTGCAGCCAGTAAAACTAAGAGGGTGGATCAATAAGTACCTGTGTTAGGAATGAAGACGAAAATTTTCAACATAATCTCCTTTCACGGCAATACACTTTTCCCAACATTTCTTTAAACCCTCTAAAAAATACAATTTGTCAGACTCACGTAGGCTTATGTATGTGTGGTGGATGTGGCAACAATTCATAGCGCAAATCACGCAATTTGGCTGCATCAGTTCCGGATGAGGGAGCCGGTGCATTGTCGTGGTGGAAAAAAAACGAACCTATGAATCAGACATTTTTTATGGCGTTGTTTAAAAGATGGTACACGATAGCAATACCAACTTTCCTCAGCAACGCCACCTATCTTCAAACACAGGTACTTATTGATCCACCCTCGTTAATTGCCCCATGATTCCTACCCAAGCACTACTCTCAAGGCTGTAACTAGAGGTGTGCCAGTGGTGTTCCAGTACACCTGCATTGGCTTGCAGCTGCTGCTGTATACCCCTCTGAAGTATCCTTAGGATGCCCCAGGCAGTGGCCTTGACCCCTCAGCATCATGTCATGTAATGGGAGGCAGGGCAAGGGCTGAAAAAAATCTCCCCGTTGTTGAACTAACCACCTATTTTCTGTATGGCTCCACTTTCTATGTTAAGCACCAGGGCACTAGAGTATATATTAAAAGATATTGCTCAATATGGCTATGTAGCCAAACGACCCGCTGAACATCCTGGTGACATTACTGAACTGTATCTTTACCAATACCGTTCAGTGTGTACATTCAATGTCGGCCCTCCGTATCTGATATTATTATCAATATATCGGTGGCGGAGACGGTTGCCTAGTGTGTATGGGGCTTAATAGTACCCAAACTGCCACTATTGCCACATATTCCCAGGTTATTACACTTTCTCTGCAAAATGCCGCTCATTCTCTTTCGACAATCGAAGTTTGACCTTGAAACCTGCCCCATACACTATGCACAATGCCAGACTGCACCACGAGTTGTTCCGAAGACATGCCTTTTATGTGTATCTGTATGTCATAATGGGAAGAATAGACTTTTTGATTGTTTATTTGTTTGTTTATCTCATCCCGAAGAACGCTCTCTGTATCCACACGTGATATTTTTTCCGACACCAGAAAAGCAAGTGCTATTTGCAGATTAGAACATAAAAGTCTAGACTGTGGATAAAATGCAGTCTAATGTACCTTGCCCGGAATGGCACAGTATAATTTACAGTGACCTTCATGGTTTAGGAAAATCTGCTGTGGCAGAGAAATCCGGTATCTTGTTAAAATGTAGATTTAAAAATAAATCTGAAGCACAGCAGTCGAAAACAGAAGCAGACGGTTCCTGTGGGCAAGTAATGCCAGTCTCCCCATTTCACATCTATATTTTAACACTGCATTACAGAGGATAGTCAATGAAACTGTTGTAAGAGCCGATTTAGCAGCAGCAAGGACAAAGAAAGAGAATTTACAAGGAAGATTGATTGCCTGCACTAATATAGTCTCAGATGCAGTCTGGGGAAAACAGTGATTTAAATAACGTGCAATAAAACATGGGGTTACACACACACACACTCATCAATAATAATATTTCTACTGCATCGGTTTGGGAAACGGTATTTACTGATGGATGAAGCCAGTGCTTATATGAAGGATCTTACAATAGGTGATGTGACACAGGTTTCTATCGTTCTTTAATGAAAAAGTGGAATCTGACACTTGCTCAAATATTCAATTTGGTTTCCTAAACAACTGCTATAGAAACTGGTGCTGCATGTTACACTGAGGTGCTTGCTTACATACTTACCCAGAGGACGGAAAACGTTTACGATTGGTGTGCCAGCTAAAATCGGACTAAGCTCAGTGTGCCGCCCAGTACTATATTTAGAAAGTGGGACTAATAGATAGAAATAATCATATTTGTAAGTACTGTAGTTTGTATACATCAAATTTTAAAGCAGTCAGCTGTATAGTGGGGGGAGTAGTGAGATCTGTAGAATCAAAAGGTTGGTAGCAGCTGGCAGGACCACAACATTGACCAATCCATACCTACCAACTGTCCAGATTTTTGCAGTTGTGGTGGTGGTATGTGGCAATTGACAGACCCCACTGACAGGGGTGTGGTACAGGGGTCCGACAGTCGGGATCCCGACTGGCCGGACCCAGACAGCATGGCGAGCACAACAAAGCCCCTTGCGGGTTCGCTCGCTACGCTGCGGGCACGGTGGCTACGCTCGCCACCTATTCTATGCTCCCTCTATGGGGGACGTGGACCCCCACGAGGGAAAATAGCCGGTGGCCTACGGGAACCCAGCTGTCTGTGTTTTGACCGTCGGGTAAATGTCTGTCGGGATCCCGACTGTTGGGACCCCGTCCGGCACCCACTGACAGTGGGGTCTGTCAATTGCCCCATACCACCACCACAACCACCGCTCTACTTAGCTACGTTGAATAGAGATTCTACAGGAGTCACGTTTATTGTCCAATCAACCGAAGCCGCAGAAGCAAGTCTTACCGTGGAAACAACAGTTCACCACAGCCAGCCCGGTAGTACAAAGAGCGACCAAAGCTTTGTGGCCCATAGTGAAAACAGATCCCTCCTTACCTTGTTTCCATTCAACCAGACCATTATCCTGCTATACTCGATGGCGCAACATCAAGGACCTCGTTATGCAAACAGACATCACAGGTTTCTCCAGTGGAACCCCTAAAGTTCAACTGTTACAGAGACAACCAGGATGCTATAAAGGTTTGAAATGCACTACGTGCAAAAATCTTATAGTGTGCAAAACATTTAAACACCCGCATAAAGACCAGTGGTTCCCTATCAAGTCGGTCCTCACATGTCTTACCACACATGTGATATACATGTTCTGCCCCTGCCAGCTACACTATGTTGGCAAAACTGTCAGAACTATCCGTGAGCGGATGGCACTACATCGCTCGACCATTAATCAAGCTCTTTTAAACAAAAAAATCAGACCAACCAGTGGCCCGACATTGGCTGGAACTGAAACACACCATCGCTGAAATGAAATTTGTTATTATTGACCATGTCCCATTGTCTCTCCGAGGAGGGGATAGGAATGGACAATTATTAAAACTTGAGTCCAAATGGATCTATCGGTTACAGACCATCCGACCAGGAGGTCTGAATGAACGCTTCAGCTGGCAGACTTTCCTTTGATCCTGATGGTTGTATCATGGACATCCTACATTGCTCACTGTGCTGCATGAGTTAATACTTTTTTGATTTTTTGGTTTCTGTGCCCCATTTGATGTATACTGTTCCAAATCTGGCTCGCTCATATCGAAGCTGCGGCCGGGGACGGCGTCCTAGAATGTTGCTTAGCAACCCAGTTAGGACTGACGTCAGTAGCAAGAGCAGTCTCCTCTGGTACCGCCGGAGCGGCTGCACGCTACACCAGGCCGTGGCTAGGATGAGAATTGGATATGAATAAATATGTGTATGGGCGCCGCCATGCGCCATTCTTGTTATCTTGCCGCCGTGCGAGTCATGTTGTTGTTACTCACCGCTGTGTGAGTTATCATGTTACATGCATGGGTCGTCTTGAAAAAAATATCTTGTATATTGAAACGTCGACTTCTTGACTCATGTTACCCTTGATGCCATAATTGTACCCACACAAAATTGATTTCTTTGAAAAGCCCCCTGGAGTGACTCAGATTCTTCCCTACTACATTCATACCACTGAGGACACCAGGGGCAGTTGCCCTATTGGAGGAGTGCCGGTTCAACCACCCCCTGTATATAAACATAGAAACATAGAATTTGACGGCAGATAAGAACCACTTGGCCCATCTAGTCTGCCCCTTTTTTAAACATGTTACCTCAAACCATATTTGATCCTTATTTTTTTGTAAGGATATCAATATGCCTATCCCAAGCATGTTTAAATTGTACTACTGTATTTGCCTCTACCACCTCTGATGGGAGGCTATTCCACTTATCTACTACTCTTTCTGTGAAGTAATTCTTCCTCAAATTTCCCCTGAATATATATATATATATATATATATATATATATATATATGCCATTTCCCTGCATTGGTTGTAAGGCCCAATGATCTCTATACCATGCATTTGAAATAAGGTTTCTCGTAGCCATATTTAGTAGTCACAAATACTGAGCTGAGTGTGAAGAAAAATAAATATCACAGTGAATATATAAGTAAAACAAGAAATCCGCATATTAATATTAACAGAAATGTTGATATCAATACTTGTAATACATATTGTGACTAATGCAGGGTTGCCTACTTTATGGTTACCCTCTCCAGGGCAGCCAGTTCAGTGTAACAGTGGGGGGGGGGGGGGCTCGGGGGGGCGCTGACGGGCGGGAAAGGGGCGAGACGTGAGTGGGAGCACATGTGATATATCATGTTTGGGGGTATGGCCAGCGCGATCGCATCCTCAGTCATGGGAGACTGTCTGCAATCCAGGAGGCTTGCCCCCCTTTCCAGGGGGGGGGCTGATTTCCGGGACCCTTCCAGCCATTCCAGGAGGGTAGGCAACCGTGGGTTAATGTTATCTATATAATAAGTTGAAGAGTGTGTGTGTGTGTGCGTGTCTGTTGCATTGACAAATTTGGCAACAAGGTACCTCTGGACCTGGTGGTGTGCACCTCGAAGCCGCTTTTGGGAAATTTCACTTAGAAATGTAAAAAACACCAAGGTTCAATGTGCCTAATTAATGATCTGGAAATAAGACCGACGATCTGGGAAACCGAAGACAAAGGAACAACACCACACCTGAGTTCAATGCTGTCATTTAGTATGAATGCAAACACATTCTAGCATTATGGTGAAGGCTTTCAACAATTGGGGATTATTGTGGAAATATATAGACCACACCTCAAACACACACACACCCAGTACACCATATATGCACACACAGCACACTACACACACATATATCCGTAGCACACCACACACACTTACATACATAACACTCCACAAGCAGTACAACACAGACCCATATACACTACAACACACCCAAAAACAGTACAACACACACAAACACACAGAACACACACACACTTATACCCCTTTTACACCAAAAAACCCGGATCCGACATGGCATTTGGAACACGGATCCAAGCCAAGTCGGATCCAGGATTTACACCATTTACACTGTGGTGCCTATCTGCAGTGTAGACGGAGGTGGCACTTGAAGATGACATCATCTCCAAGCGCTGGGGCCGTGATCACCCCTGCCAGTAGGGTGACCAACTCACCCCTTTAATCCGGGACACATATTAATTACACAGGTTCTGTGGCAGTTTAAAACCAGGTGAAATGGAGTCGTGAGGTGTGGCAGTTTAAAACCAGGTGAAAGCCAGCCACAGAACCTGTGTAATTAATATGTGTCCTGGATTAAAGGGATGAGTTGGTCACCCTACCTGCCAGGACCGCCGATCATCACCCTGGGGGCAAGCCCAGCACCAAAGTAAGCTGCTGGGCTGCCCCAAGCCCCCGTGCACCCCTTGTCTGCGAGGTGATTGGATGCCGCACACAGACATCCATTCACCTCCTCCCTGACTCCGCTGCTGTCTGCAGAGTATAGCAGACAGCAGCGGAGGCTGTGTGTGACCCCCGTCCAACCTCCATACTGACCACAGGATGCTGCGGTCTGGAGGTTGGGCTTCCCCCATTGATGTAAACAGGAGATGGGTCAGATGAATGTGACAGGTAGCAGGTGGGAGGAATGTGACCTGTAGTGTGACATAGAGGTGCATGTCCCTGCATCACCCCGCCATCTCTGTCCCTGCATCTCCCCGCCATCTCTGTCCCTGCATCACCCCGCCATCTCTGTCCCTGCATTACCCTGACATCTCTGTCTCTGCATCACCCCGCCATCTCTGTCTCTGCATCACCCCGCTATCTCTGCCCCTGTATCACCCTACCGTCTCTGTCCATGCGTCACCCCGCCATGTGGCATAATGTGAATTTTGGCTCAATCCAGGTGGCATAATGTGAATTCTGGCTCAATCCAGGTGGCATAATGTGAATTTTTGCTCAATCCGTGTGGCATAAAGTGAATTTTGGCTCAATCCGGGAGGCATGATGTGAATTTGGGCTTATTCCAGGTGGCATGATGTGAATTTTGCCTCAATCCATATTGCATAACGTGAATTTTGGTTTAATTTATGTAGCATAATGTGAATTTTGGCTCTTTCCGGGTGGTATAATGTGAATTTTTTTTGCTCATTCTGTATCGCATAAGGGGAATTTTGGCTCTTTCCGCATGGCATGATAATTAAGGGGCAAGTGTAAGGGGGTCTACTACTGTTTTGCATAATGTGTATAAGGGGCATATAGCATGGTACACTACACTCAAGGACATGCCCCCTTTTGAGTGGCGGTACCCTCTTTTTCTGGAGTGTGCACATAACTTCAGCCTTTAATTTCCCATACTTTACCATACCCCCACTTCAAAATATCCACTTCGACCATTGCACACACATATTTATACGTAGCGCACCTCACACACTTACACATTGGACAGATACAACACAACACACCACACCACACACAGCACACATACCCACATACACTACAACACACACAAAAACAGTACAACGCACACAGGGCCAGCGCTACCCACTCAGCAGCTCCTGCAAAGCAGGGAGGCGCCATGCTGAAAAGGCGCTGTCTCCCTCTCTGCTCTGCTAAAGCTGCCTCAGCCCTCACTGTCACTGCCTCCTGCATGCCGCCCACAGTGCCTCTCTGACAGCGGGCGGGCGGCAGTATAAAGAGCTGCTCCCTGCACTGTGAGTGCACACAGCCTGCAAGCCACCCGCAGCGCATGTCTGACAGTGGACAGCAGTATGGAGAGGCTGAGCAGCTCCCTGCACCGCGCACACACTGTCCTCCTCCTGTGACCTGCCCCCTCTTCCTCACGGACACTTGCGCTGAGGCATGTAGCGCTATCTGTAAATGCCTGGATGACATGTCATTTCCGGATCTGTCCCATACCCATTGCTCCCTGCGCCTGTCAGCTGTCAATCAAATGACGAACAGGCAGCAGTGCCGCCTCCCCTTCCTTCCCTCTTCTCAGTGTGCTGTGCCAGTGCCACTGCCAGTCCTCAACACTCCGCCCCCTCTATCTCCTCCCCCTTCTTCCATCTCCTCCTTCTCTCCCCTCCTTTCCCCCTCAGTCCCGAGAGGAGTGTAATGGCGTCCTCAGCATCCTGCCTACACATCCTGCCTACACAAGAGTTAAACAGCAAAAGAACAATGAGTCTTTTATTATACATGTTTATAACAAATTTAAGAATTGTAGATTTTTTTATATTAATTTAGACACTTTTTAAATAATGGGTTGGGTTATGTGCCTAAAGGTGGCCATACATGCATGCAATCACATCGCACACGCATTGCATGCATGCTGTGCGATGCGATCTAGCCCATAATGTATGTGATTCTCGCAGCGTGTATGGGCACCTTTAGGGCTGCCGTACGGGGTCCCGACAGTCGGGATTCCGACAGTCTTTAACCCGACGTCCGGGTTCCCGACGGCCGTTGACTATTTTCCCTCGTGGGGGTCCACGACCCCCATAGAGGGAGAATAGAATAGGTGGCGAGCATAGCTCGCCACCGTGCCCGCAGCGTGGCGAGCGCAGCGAGCCCGCAAGGGGCTTTGTTGCACTGGCCACGCTGTCTGAGACCAGGCAGTCGGGATCCCGACGTCGGGATAATGACTGTCGGGATCCCGACTGTCGGTGAATCATAACACACCCCACCTTTAGTGCCTGCAACATTTTGCAGACACAGCACTGAGATGGTTTATGCATACATGTACATTCACCCGAGTTCCTCCATAGGATTGCATGTTGCATACGCTCCCACAATCGGCTGCAGCTTGTTGCAATGGCAATGTGAAAGGGAGCAAAATTTATGGTTTGCAGGAGGGCGCCAGACACCCTAGCACCGGCCCTGAACGCACACGAACACACAAAAATAAATGCATCATAGGTGCTAAATCTCAGGAGTGGATGTGGAATTCATCAACACACACAAGCTATCAAGTCAGGAGTGGTGCGTTTCAAACAACAACACCACACCTGCTTTCATTGCTGGCATTGAGTATCAATGCAAACACATTCTAACATTATGGTAGAGGTTTTAATAAATTACAATCTTGAGACAAAAAAAAACCAAGGTTGTCCCGGGCAACTCCGGGCGGGTCAGCTAGTATAGAAATATTTCACAAGAAGCATTTCAACATAGAATAACCCAGTGGATCCCAAACTTTTTTGAGTCACGACGCCCTAGGATAATAATTTTTTTTTTTAAAACAGCACCCCTAGTCAAAAATGTTCTTACTAAGAAACTTTGAAAGAAATATTAAATAAAGTGTTTATATATCATCCTTAGGTTCAATTATGTGTGAGCGACAGTATTTGCTTCTGTGTGTTCACGTATTGTATGATCTGCAGCAACAAGCATTGGTTTTGCCTATTAGGCAATAGAAAATTTGATATAAGGTTTTGACCATGATTCTAAGACATCTCTGCAAATAACCAATGGACTCACCCATATGTGGGGTAAGACAAGCCCTTTGGGAAGAGTATGAGACGCCCCCTCGATCTCTCGGGTTCTAGTTCGGCAAATATGGACATATGCATTAAGGCAGGGCTGGGCAACACCGGCCCTCCAGATGTTAATGAACTACACATCCCAGGATGCTTTGCATTAGTTTTGCTATGTGGCCATGCTGAAACTGATGCAAGGCATGCTGGGATGTGTAGTTCATCAACATCTGGAGGGCCGGTGTTGCCCAGCCCTGCATTGAGGGGTCCATATACTAAGGGGAAATATGGGGACTTAATGAAATATCCAGAGAACATTCATATATGTGTGTGTGTGTGTGTGTGTGTGTGTGTGTGTGTGTGTGTGTGTGTGTGTGTGTGTAGTATAAAGAATGGAGTCACTCACCAGTCTTGTAATGATGAAAGGGAATTTAATCACTCTGCTCCTGAAGAAGCTGGGTGTTGGACCCAGAGAAACGCGTTGAGCCCATCTACAACCCCCCTTTTACAGATTGGACTACATTCTAAAACGCATCTATACAAGCCAGGCGAAATTTACACCCAAACGGACTCTCCAGTGCAATTGCACTTTCCCATCCGGACTCACAATCCGAGGCAGCGACTGGAATATACATCCATCCTCCAGGTTTACCATCTTCCCTACCAGAGAAACCATTATAACAACTGGACTCTGTTTTTGAGACTGTCATTGGCCACCTGGTCACCTGCTCCAATGGGACTTACATCTGAGATGTCCGTGTGGTAATATACCAATTCATGCCTGTTTATACTATTGTGATGTACATTGAATGTCCAATATTTTATTGTAACCCCCTTTTTTATATTGATAAATATATTAAGCTACAAATAATACAGCTTTTATAGAAATTATTTTAATAAAATTATTGTACAGGATACCGTTCTGAATATATATTTTTTCAGCCAGCGCTGGTACATTTCTTCTTTTCTTCTTCTCTTTTTTTCTTTTAATTTAATCAGGCAGCATGGCAAGGCACAGATACAATTGACGTTTTGGTCCGCCTCTGGGACCTTTGTCAAATGTCCCAGAGGTGGACCGAAACATTGATTGTATCTGTGCCTTGCCATGCTGCCTGATTAAATTCCCTTTCATCGCTATAAAGGAGCCCATACACGCAGGGCCGCCAAGAGAAATCCTGGGCCCCGGTACAACAACTTCCTGGGGCCCCCACGGACGGAGCCTCCGCACACTCTACGGACCCGTTGTTACGCCACTGCTTCCAAGGTGGATACACGTACAACAATTTATATATATATATGTCACACACCCATTACATATTATAGCACATGCCATAATGCTCATTACACGTTATGCCACACACGTAATGCTCATTGCATATTAAGGGGTTAACATGCTCTGCTAGGGGTTAGCATTCTCTGCCAGGGATTAACCTGTCTGCCCTGATTTACATGCTCTGCCAGGGGTTAACATGCTCTGCCAGGGGTTACATGCTCTTTGCAAAGGATTTACACATACCCTCCAACATGGCCCATTCCATTAGTTACAAAATGCTCCCAACATGACCCATTCCATTAGGTACAAAATGCTCTGTTTCTGGACTTCCCTGCCAGTGGCAGTTACATATGTGAGCCTGCAGCACAGTCCAATATTCAAAAAGAAGGGTCATATATACTGCCACCCCAAGCATCACTGTCCTGGACACACTGGCAGTTGATGTGACTGCCCCTCTTTGAATTTTGGACTGTGCTGGAGTCCAACATCTGTAACTACCACTGGCAGGGAAGTCCAGGAACAGAGCATTTTGTACCTAATGGAATGGGTCATGTTGGGGGTACTTGCCACCAAATAAAAAAAACCCTGTGTGTCCAGACCAGGCCCCCCCTGACAGGCCCGGGCCCGGGTAAATTGTACCTGCTCCCCCCCTCTCTCGGCACCCCTGCATACACGGTCCATTGTGGACCGGCTCCATTCTGTACTATGCGATGCGCACTCCCGCGCATCACATAGTACGGTACAAAAAGTATGTGCTGCACATACTTTTTGTACTAGCTACACATCGCATCAGATCGCATTGCATGCACAAGGCATGCAATGTGATGCAATATGTGCTATTTAAGTCCCAAACGGATCCGTTAAACGGACCGTGTATGGGGACCTTTAGACTGGTGAGTGACGCCATTCTTTATACTGCATAATCATTGGACTGATGTCAGCCCTCTGCTTTGGATGGTACCCCAGCATTTGTTCTCTCTATTCAGATGTGAGTGCCAGACATATGGAACATATATATATATATATATATATATATATATATATACAGTATATATATATACACTTCTCAATAGGTCCAAAAGGGATTCCTCTGCATTTTGGCTGCCAGCACTGAGTACTAGAATTTCACATTGCTATCTGCACCTATGGCAGCACTAGGTGTCCCAGCTGTTACCAAAGACTTAGGTCACTTACCTTAAATGTGTCTTCTCCAGTGTTTTTATTATCACCTTAAAGATGATTTGTAATCATAAAGATGATTTGTAATCATCGATGGTTTATGCCTTATGTAGAATAGTTTTGCCATGGATGTAAGAGCACCAAATGGTTTCCCTACATCGATGGAACAACATAACCGAATATTTTATTTTATCCCTAATGTTCAGAGACAGAGTATAGCTCCACCCCGACACCCATGAAGACCCACTGTCGGGTTCTGATTGGTGCACCAGCCAGTCAGTCAAAGAAAATGTATGACAATAGATTGGTAAAACCATTGATGGTCATCTGTCACAGTGTGCTACCATCAACGGCCGGTTACACTATCGCCATCATAGACGACTGCACCAGTGGCCAACCCTATGCCACATGTAGCTGCCTAAAACTGCTTTCCCTCACGGTCGAAGCAGGTAGTGAGATCTGTCATCTCTTGGGGTCATTGTCATAAAGTTTGTGTTAAAAATAATCTGCAGCTGCATAGGACGTCAAACTAGAGAAAGGATGAGTGATACGCGCCGCCATCCGGGTGCCGGACAACCCGGACGGTCGGCGGATGCTGTGCTGCGGAGTGCTGGGGCGTTGCCGGACAGTGTTCCAAGCCTCTCGCTCAGGCCGGGCGTCAGGACGTTGCCCGGCAGCGTCCCCTAGCTTCCGCCCGGCAGCTCCCAGCGTCAGAGGCTGACATCAGCCGGCTGGTGCCAGTTTTGAATAAATAGTCTGCTGAGAACAGACACCGGTTATAGCTTCTTCCCAGCCTGCTGGTATTGGAGTGTTCCTGGTTGTCTGCCGTTGGTCTGTCTGTGCCCATCGCCTGCCTTGTCATCTTGACATTGTTCCAGCTTGCCTATAGATAAGTCAGGGGTCACCCCGCAGTATTCTCTGTGCTTAATATTGTGTTATTTCTATTCTGCGCATTGTTGTGGCCCCCACTGTGTATTTTTCCACTCCTTATTACCAGTGTGTATATTTGTCTATTTTTGGTCACCCCTGCGCATTGTTGCATCCCACTGTGTATTATTTCACCGCTCTACCAGTGTATGTTTTTGCTTTTGTCATCTATTGGGTATTGTTACCGCCCTGGACCTCTGGGATCTCCCCGTCCCTGGTGGGTGTAGTTAGCTTTCCTCTTGCTCTCTCCCGGCCTTGGCGGACGCGTTGTCGCACATAAGACCTGGTGGCATGGAGTTGGAGTTGGACTAACCAGCTCCTTCGAACGTGGCTATTATAGGTGAAGCCTAGCTCTGCACGCGTCCGTCAACTCCGGCCAGAGGTAACGGAGTTAGGAAATGTAGGGGAGACTCCCAGAGCCCTAACAATGAGTCCAGGGTCTGTGCTTTCTGCTTGCTTGCCTGCCTGTGCTGTCTGCCCCCTCCCCCCTCTCTCCTCAGCAGGTTCATTATTAGTGCTACTAGCTACTACGCAGTGGCAGAAGGTGAAGCAGAAGCTGCTTTACCTCCACACTAAAGTGTTAGTAAATGGACAGCTAAGTAAGTAAACAGCATTGCAGCATGACGGTAGTCATGTATACACCTGCTGGACTGCCCTTGTTGCTTATCATTATGGCATTATGGCTATCATGGTTGCAAGAAGAGATCTCAATAATTAATGCTAAAGGGATTGTTGGGTCAAGTGTTCTCCCATTGGCGCAGATGTATTAAGCCTGGAGAAGAGATACACAGGAGATAAAGTGAAAGGAGATAAAGCAACAGCCAATCAACTCCCAACTGTCATTTTCAAACACAGGGGCAGATTTATTAAGCTCGGTGAAGTGATAAAGTGTCTGTTTTTTATCACCGGCCAATCAGCTCCTACCTGTGAAGTTACAGGCTTGGTTTGAAAAATGACAGGTAGGAGCTGATTGGCCGGTTACACAGGTTATCATGTTCATTTCACAAAAACACTACTTATGCTGTGGTCTGGGTCAATGGACTACAGCACTTTTTTGGGTACTTGTTTCCTAGAACGGCCACAATCGTGAGTGATCGTGGCTCTTAATTAAGGGACACGATCCTCACGATGTGGCCGATTTTTAACAATTTTTTCACTTTGATTGACAGAAATCGGGTCAATCGGTCGGTCGCGACCAATTAAAATCGGCCGCGATGCGACCGACCGATTGACCCGATTTTTCCATAGACTTCAATGTTAAAAAATCTTTTAACATTGAAATCGGTCGGTCTTGTGCCATTATAATGGCACAAGATGAGATGGACTTGATTAAGTCCATCTCACATAGGGAAAAATGATAAAAAAGGTGAAATGGGCCAATATGACCCATTTCACATTTTTTATGTGCCCGCCATGACCCCACGATAGACGTGAACCCGAAGCGTGGCGAGCGCAGCGAGCCCGCGAGGGGCGGCGGTGCGCGTCCTCCGACCTTTTCATTCCCCTACTATCCACTAGGGCGTGGAGTGAGAATATAATAGTGTGGCGAGCGCAGCGAGCCACCGAGCCCGAAGCGTGGCGAGCGCAGCGAGCCCCGCGAGGGGACGCGTATACCTGTGAAGTTAAACGCGTCCCCTCGCGGGGCTCGCTGCGCTCGCCACGCTTCGGGCTCGGTGGCTCGCTGCGCTCGCCACACTATTATATTCTCACTCCACGCCCTAGTGGATAGTAGGGGAATGAAAAGGTCGGAGGACGCGCACCGCCGCCCCTCGCGGGCTCGCTGCGCTCGCCACGCTTCGGGTTCACGTCTATCGTGGGGTCTAGCACACTTATTAACATTTGGGGGGGCAATTTAAAAAAATCTGGTGAAAAAAAAAAAAAAATCGGGTGAAAAATCGGCCGATCGGATCGGTCGCATCGTATGCGACCAAATTGCATGCGATGCGATCGATCCGATTTTTTATCTTACGACCACAACGATCTAAATCGTTGTGGCCGTTCTAGGAAACAAGTACCCTTTTTTGTTATTGGAGAACACTAGAAGTATTGTCTTGGTCAAAAACAGGTTATTATTCCAGGAGCTATCATTTGCTCCGTCTGCTTTCATACTGGGATGTTTTACAGGATCCCTGCAGTTGGGGTCCCAACTGTCAAAATCCCAAAGGATCCTGAAGTTAGTGTTAGCATTAGGCACTAGGGGGAGCATTAGGTTAGGCTGTGGGAAGAGTTGGTTAGGATTAGGGTTAGGGTTAAAATACTGCAATCCAATGGAATTCTGCTTTTCTGGAGGCTGTTGTCGACATTTTAACCATTGGGGATCCTGACTGCAGGGAAAAAGCAAACATAGAATACATAAAAATCATGTGATGAGCAGTAAGTACATCTAAAGGAATGTTACAGGAAGATTTGAATAGGTACTCCCAAAATAATACTATAATCTTTAATGGTCTCTAAGTATGGGGGTATTCAATTAAGTGCTGTTTTTTGTGGCTAGTCAAAAAAAATCTGACATGGTCAAAGGACACTTGGAACAACAAATTACTCACGGATCCACGTGTTTTTGTCAAAATTCTGTCCGTTTTCGATGTTTGTTTAGGTCATTTTTCTTGATGCAGTTTCGACTGTGAAAAAGTGAAAACTGCATCAGCAAAAAATGACTAAATAATGTCCAAAAGTGTCCGCAATTGAATACTGAAGTCCTTTTTTCCAGCTAGCCCAAAAAAACGCATACCTCCCAACATGACCCTTTCAGGAGGGACACCGTGCTCTGTTGCTGGACTTCCCTCTTAATGGATGATTGCCATCACCTGCTTTAAAAAGGTAAATTAATAAGCAAAGTGTTTAAAAAGCATGTGATGGCAATCATTAATTAAGAGGGAAGTTCAGGAATAGAGCATTGTGTCCCTCCTGGAGAGGGTCATGTTGGGAGCTATGAAAACGGACTTAACAGAATAACATTTACCAACATGTAAGCTGCTACACATATTCTGCATTTTTATATTTTATATTATTATTATTCTACATTTTGCTCCTTTTAATTTAAAATCAAGAGTCTGAATTAGGTCAGAGGAACATGTTCTAGTTCCTGCTTTCCAGCCCTGGAATCAGCCTTGCTCAGACAGCCATGTGCTGGCTCTCTACGAAGATTAATGAGAGCGAGAAAGAGAGAGAGAGAGACTATTGGCCAGTATCCAGTCTGTTTTCTGAAGGGTTGTGGATGGTTTCGTTGATAATTAGGTCGACGAAGTCGGCAGGAAAAAGGTCTACACATAAAAATGGTCAACGAGCATAGTCAAAAGGTCGGGTCAACACAAGCTAAAGTTCAACATAGAAAAAAGATTAACATGAGTTTTTCAGAATAAAAGTTGGTGTCTATGTTGAATTGTCAACATGGACACCGCTTTCATGTACTGCGTTCCATCACATGACTTGCCATGCTTGGGGTGCGGTGCCCCCCTGTGCACTGAACACTATTATGTTGTCCCGCTATGCCCAGTGGCAAGTTTTTTTTTTTAAATCACGAAAAACTCATGACAACCTTTTGACTATGTTGACCTAATGCCTGTTGACTTTTAATGTGTCAAACAAATGTGGTTAACCTATTGTCTGAGGAAAAAGGCATACCTTTCCGAAGGCAGAAGTAAGGCGATTGAATATACCCCGGACAGCATCTTACTGGAGCCCATGTCCCGGCAATGTAAATCGATACATTTGTAAAAAGAAATAATAATCCTTATTACTGCGATGTGTGGTGATCAGTGGTGGATTTTACCTATGGGAAACCACTCCCTGCCTGTTAATCAGCTCTAGCCAGCTTCTCTGGGCTGCAGCTGATGCAGTCCGTAAATACAGATGCTTTGGCATGTGCAGTCCCACGTCCAATTGGCACCTGTCAGAACCCTTGCACAGGTGCCAGAATCAGGCCAGCAACTGGGGCTATATCCTCTCTGCCTACCTCACCTCCTCTAGGCAGCGCAGGCCTCCTTTCTCCTCAATATTGAGGGAGAGTCATAGTTTGCCCCCTAAGCAAAGCTGCGCTTGTAATCGCACGGTCTGAAGTTGCTATTAACATGCTATATCCTACCACCTTCCCACTCGCTACTACCGCTGTGCACTAAAGTGAGAAGGGGGCCCGCTTCTACAATCTGTCCACTCCAAACTCAGTGCAATAAAGTTTTTATTTTATTTTTTGCGGCCTGGCCTGTGTGATATCATGAAGGTACGCTGCTGAAAGTGAGAGGAGCCAGAACAGTAGAAAAAGGAATGGTGGGGCTGGAGAGACAGAAGGGGGATGGCTGGAGCTGGAGAGACAGGGAGAACAAGGCTGAAGCGAACTGGGCTTGGAAAGGCTAGGGTGATGGGTCGATTTTCCTCAGTCCTAGGTCTCATGATTTCTGGTGGCAGCTCTGAAAATGGGTGTATTACTCACTCTGTCTATATCCCAAAATGCTTGGCTTATCCTGCAACTCTCTACCAACCATTGCATTTGTTGTTCATATCCTCCAATAAAAATCCTTTTCTGACCTTACAGTGCTAAATTTCAATTCAGGTCTTAGGTAAATTACACACCTTTAATCAGGCTTTTAAGTTAGCTAGCCACAGTGGCTATTCAGCCGGCTTCAGTCACTGATGAGTGTGCAGTTCGTTATCACCCCTCAGTGCCGCCCGCAGCACCCTAGTGATGCCACCGCTTAGGCCTAATTATAATTGGTTGGGAAATTAAAGCAATATTACTGTAGCCAAAGTCACACCCCTGCATTTGCCTGGTAATGCCACTATCCATGTGGAAGGTGGCTCTGACTGTGCGGATTCATTGGTTAAAGGACACCTGTATATACGTGTGCGACTGAGTCTCCAACTCTGTACATGTAGTGCTACAATATAGCAGCCACAACTTTTCTCCAATACAAGTTCTGCTCTGTATACAAAATACAAGTGTCAGATCACATCTATCAGCACAGTCTGCGTTGCAATACGTTGCGACACCTTGAAAAAGCTCCCTAGTGGAGTGAAACGCGTTGGTGGTTTTTATTGACTGACTGATTGAATCTATAAGTCCTGAGACACAGCAGAGTGTTCCTATTCCAATCCTCTGAGGATCTACAGTACACCAGGCATGTCCAACGTTGGCCCTCCAGATGTTGTGAAACTACACATCCCAGCATGCTTTGCCAGTTTTTCTATTAGAGAATGCTAAAACTATTGCAAAGCATGCAGGGATGTGTAGTTTCACAACATCTGGAGGGCCAACGTTGGACATGCCTGATCTACACCATTGTGGACACCAACCTGGGCCGCACCATCACCCAGAGGCAACCCCCAACTCTTTTCTGGCAAATAAACATAGGAGGAATTCGGATCCCCAACACAAAACTGCCAGCGGGGCTCTACTGCTTATGTCCCAATCATGCAAATAATATGTGAGGATATTTGAGAACAAGGACACCAAACCTGCATATACAGATCTCAAAAAAATCCATCTGTTCCTCCAAAAATACGGTACCGTATGGACTTATAATAACTATCTCATCAGTTCAGTCAAAAACGTGAAATTGTATTCCCCCCTCCCCCCTCCCTTTTTTTAAAGGTATTCTATGGCCAATAATTGACCTGTAAAGTTGTGAAGTTTATATTGTGTATAATTTTTTTTTTTTATTAAAAACTATTTTAGTGGTACTTGATATGCTTAAGTATTCATTTTGCAAATTATTGGAAATTAACGCAGTCTACCCCCTCCCCCCTTTTTTTTCTTTTCCATATCTAATTTGGGGATTGACACTCCCCACCATTGTACTGCAGCTTGACAAAGCAACTCACACCTCTGCGCCTCCTACAGGTAACCTAGTTACCTATCCTTTTCCCCTGCATTGCAATTAAGACACATTTTCAGCAAAAAAAGAAAAAGACACTAGCAGAGTTGTATGTGACCTGTCCGCTTACTCACGTCAGGCATCTGCTGGATGGAGGAGAACACGTCAGTACTTGAACCTTATCTCCTTCTACCTCTGCTGCTAAGTGCTTGGAACACTTGGCTCTTGCTCACCTCTCTGTTTGCTCTCATGGGAAGCAACCCTTGGTCTCATGTCTGTTACCTTGTTTGTGGCAGTTACGTCTTCAGTATGGTTTCTGGGTGCTATGTGATTTGTTGCATCTACAAGGTTGATTAAATGGGGTTTATTTACTAAGATGGGAGTATTTTTGAAAATGGGATATTGCTATGGTCGACCCTTCAGATTTGATAGATTATCTTCAAGAATGTGCTAAAAAAAAAAGTAGATTTTGATTGGTTGCCCATAGCAACATCCCATCTTCAATAGAACTCCCATCTTAGTAAATAAACCCTTATGATTTGATGCAAATCATGTACATCAGTCGTACATACAGAAGCCCCAACATCATACATTTTAAAATGCAACCTCTATGGGGCTTTAAATTAAAGCGCGCCATTTAGGGTAGAACGCAGGACAATTTAGGTTACTGTTGCTGACATTCCAACACCATAAGAACGCTTGCAAGCCCACACGTCATTAATGATTGAATGGTCACTGTTCTTCTATAAAATGTCTTTGCTATGTATTCCATTAGCTCATAGCTCTTTGTCCATAGTATTATACCTCTATCACATCGCACCTAATTACCGGGCTCATGCCAGTTTCTTACCTTGTCGACCCAGTAATTAGTGCGATGTGAAAGGGGTTACCAGTTACAGCTAACCAGTAGCAACACAGCAATACGAATTGCTTAAAAAGCAGAGTTCTTACCGGTTCATTGTTGTGCAGTGTGAACTAGTTAAATGGGTCGAGTGACCCGTTTCCTGTTCACACCATGGAAGAGGCAGCCCCGCCCCCAATGACGCGCAGATAATCTGCAGCACCCCTGATGACGTCCGCGAACCGGCAATATTGTCGGTTTGCTGTTTGCAGTGTGAACAGATTGCACATGCAGGGTCGCACCGGGGCTGAACCAGTTCAGTCCCAGTGCGACCCTGCATTTGCGATCTGAAAGCAGCATTATTCTGTATCATGTATGTGTAATACTCTGGAACGGTAAGGATTAACTGATACTATTGGCGAGTGTGAAGACTCCCACTGGAATAAGGTAAAGTAACCTACGATCTGAGCGACCGCCCTCAAGGTAGGCTGTGCAGCGCCCAGATAGCCCATGGTTACATATGCTACTTTTTTTAATGTTGCATATGTGTAATGTCACCCCCCACCCACCACCACCACAAGTACTGCGCTGCAAACACTTTACGCACCATATAAACGAAAGTAGTAATAATATAGTACGCTGCCTATGTCATCACTGTCATCTTTACAATTATTTTAAACATTTTGCCAACTGTCCACTACACAATTCCTGGCTTTTACCGGTTATGCCCTAGGGGTGATTTGCTTTATAGGATGGCGGATGATCCAATTTAAATGTTAAGCTGTGCGGATCTGAAATATCCTACAAAGAAATACATTGGTTACGTTTCCTTTAATGAATGAAAGAAGGCGTGTGTTCCCTGCCCTGCTAGACTAGTGAGAATTTACTCTATACACTGCTCTGTGGAAGAACTTTCCTTAACCACTCTACGGCCAGAACAAAGCCCAACAGTTTAGAACAAAACCAATTAAGTGGCATGCAGTTACCATAGAGGAGATTCTATTGTCGCAATCCACAGGTAGCCTTGGGTCATTCTATTTAAAGCCTCTTTATTTGTCCCCACTTATTTCAAGTAACATACTTACATGCAGAGTGGGCGCCCATGCTGTTGGATACAAAAAGGGGAATTACTATTTATTTCTCATCTTGCCATGACGCTGTGATCCAAAGTGTACGAAACGTGATGGAGCCAATATAGAATGTTCTCTTGCAACATTCAACAAGGTTAGGCCTCAATATGGATTCCAGAGGATCGCCCACTTATTTGTGTATAGATCATATACTTTGCCTAGGCCAAATGAAAGGGTATCTAAAATAGCAACGCATCATATGCAACTCTAGAGATTTACTAAACGTTGAATTTTAAAAGTACAGTTCCTCCGGAGGTCTTCGGGATTGGCTTACAGTCTCATTATAAAAGCCAAATTATACCGATGGTATATCAGGTGCAAATTATAAAAATTAAGTTAAATTAAATAGACAGTATATAATTTTAAATGTACCACAGCATTAATTGGTTACGGTGCTGCTCCCAACAATTAAACCAACATAACCAAAATAAAGAGAGAGCGCACTTAATATATCAATATATTTAATTAATAAAAAGACATTTAAAACAATTCATTTGTGAATAGATATAACATGATAAATAAAATAAGAATCAACTTTAAATATCGCTCAAAATTTATCCAGAGGTCAAATGTTATCAAACTGTAGCTCCAATGCTCTTGTATTGAAGAGGGGGATGTGTATGTGGGGAGCCTCCACTCTGTAATCTATAACAATTGTGTCCAGAGATAAATTGTACCAATTTGAGGCAGATAAAAAGTCAAATGTCGCTAGACCAAATGCATCCAGGCACTTTGTGTCATTCCTTATCTTTCAGTGTTTATTACCGCAGGACAGGAGGATGATGGAATAGGGCAGGAAAGTCAGTAAGTCGCTTCTACCGGCGTGGCTCTGTCGTATTTGGAGCCAACGCCGGAAGTAACCTTCACTGTAGTAGATGGAATAAGTTGCTACAACTGGCGCGGCTCAGGTGTAATATGAGCCGAAAGCCGGGAGCAACCTCTGCCGCGATGTTACCTCTCCTGTCCTTTGCGTGAGATGGATGGTGGTTGCCAATGGGGCGGGCGGTGCAGGATCGCCGCAGGTCTCCGTTCACCGCAATCTGGACGCTTCTTGATTTCTCTGGAGGTAGAGGGTTAAGTTTGATGTTTGGATATGTAGGCGGTCCGGATCAGAATGGACAATTTAAATTGAACAATAATTTGCCCCGTTCTTGACTAGTTTCTCCCTCGTGGTATAGTGAGGGTTTCCTCCAATTAAGTGGCATGCAGTTACCATAGAGGAGATTCTATTGTCGCAATCCACAGGTAGCCTTGGGTCATTCTATTAAAAGCCTTTTTATTTGTACCCACTTATTTCAAGTAACATACTTACATGCAGAGTGGGCGCCCATGCTGTTGGATACAAAAAGTGGAATTACTATTTATTTCTCATCTTGCCATGATGCTGTGATCCAAAGTGTACGAAACGTGATGGAGCCAATATAAAATGTTCTATTGCAACATTCAGCAAGGTTAGGCCTCACACTATGGATTCCAGAGGATCGCCCACTTATTTGTGTTTAGATCATATACTTTGCCTAGGTCAAATGAAAGGGTATCTAAAATAGCAACGCATCATATGCAACTCTAGAGATTTACTAAACGTTGAATTTTAAAAGTTCCTCCGAAGGTCTTCGGGATTGGCTTACAGTCTCCTTATAAAAGCAAATGTTCTTTACAGATGTGAATTTGAACCAAAAGACATGAACAATGATCTTTTTACTCATTGGCTGCAAAATTGTTTTTTTTTCTTGCCATTTGTGATGGAGACCTTTACACTATACTTGTATATACACCATATTTTGTTGAACAACATCTGTTTACATAAATAATGGTATAGTGACACCTAGAGGTCAGACGCCAAGAGAAGCAAGTATCAATTATTGAATTATCTATTTTATTTACAGTAAGAGATAAGAGAGACTGACATTCGTAACAGAGATGAGGAGACAAATAAGACACCTGGAGAACGGGGGGACAGAAATAAGAGACAAGGAGATGGACAGAAATGAGAGACAGAAGACAAGGGTCAAGTGACAGAGATAAAAGAAGGTGAATCGCTGAGGGGAACAGATATGGGAGATGGGGATGGAAATAATATTAAGGCTGAGAAAGAGGGATGAGTGAAATAGAGATAAAAGAACAGTGGAAAAAAACCTCAATTTATAAAGGGTCCAAAATACTAATAAATACCCCTTTTCCACTATGCAAGCAGGGTGGCACCCGGGATTTTGTACCCAAGTGCGACCCGGCTTGCAAACCTTTTCCCACTAGAAGCCTTAGCCGGCATAAAGCCGGTGCGCGTGACATCATCAGGAGGCAGGGCGGCGCTGGGAGACGAGAGCTTCTCCCAGCGGTAGCTGTTACATTGCAGTGAATGAGACCCGGGTCACATCGACCAAGGTTACCCGTTTCCGCTGCCCCTGCATCCTGGGCCCAACTACCCAGGTAACTACCCAGGTTGGATTCGGGATTTTGCCTTGGGACGCGTTTCCACTATTTTTGCTAGTGGAAAAGGGGTATAAGAAACCATTTCTCGACGATGGAAGGGAGGTTAACTTGTCATCTCCCCTGAACGATGCAGAATCATTTTTTTATTTATTTATTAAAAACACCAAGCAATTACATTGTATTATTTATTGATAGTGCAAATAAAATTTTAAAAATAATTCTTAAACAATATTAAAACTGATTTCCCTAAAAGATAATTAACATATTTAATGGTTCACTTTTCTTAAATAATTAAACAATTCTGTCAAACTTTTTTTTTTTTTAGTATATATAATACTTTGAAAAATGTCAGAGTGTTACCATTTGAGTCCTACGGTTAAGACGATGGAACTGCATGATTGCTGTATAAAGACTGCTATGTAAAACATCAACTCTTCAAACTTCACTTTTATCTCCTACAAAGCTAGAAAAGACGTCCTGGTGGCATCCCTTGTTCCTAGTGCATTCCCAGCCTAGATAATCTAGCTATACTATTGGACGTATCAAGTCTTTTTATTCTGGTGCAAAATCCAAGAACCACGGCTATTTCTCCATGTGAGTCCTCTTTAATTTATGAAGAAGGCTGTCCCTTTCCATGTGAGATTCAGCTAGAGCCATCTTGGTTTTGGCCAATTCTTGCTTTAGACATTCATTTTCTTCAAGAAGCTGTAAATAAATCAATGAAACAGATTTTTTAAATCTTACAATCCAGTCTCAGATGATATCACATATTAAGCTGGCCATACATCTACAGATCGATTGTCAGATTGGGCTGTTTGGAACAAAAACCTGGTAATATCCGAATGACAGTTTTTGCCAGTTTTCCGGCATTTCAGAGCAAATCATCAACTGTCATTTGCGCTCATCCATTACCAGGATTTTGTTCCAACCAGCCCGATCTGACAATCGATCTGTAGATGTATGGCCAGCTTAAGTTTTGGAGGTGGACTGCAATCAACCAATCAGAAGCAGCTAGCTAGCATTGGCAAAAACCTTCATTACATGTACTATATGTGCACGAATAATGTATTTGGCTACGGACAGATGTGTAGTTTTCTCTACACTGGTCTGTGTTTGTTTGAATGAATAGTACATTGTTTTACACGGCCTACATTACACAGGACCTTAGATCCCCAATCCTACCTCTACAGTCACAGGCAGATGTTAGCAATGTGTGCATAAATGGCAAGAAAAGGCCCCAATACACTACCGCGACTTGGGCCGATTTTACCCGTTCCAGTCGAAGCGGGCCGAGAAATCGGCCCAAATCGGGTGCATGCGATGTCCCCTCAGGTACGATGTGACCGGCCACCGACCCTCCTCCCAGCAACATGTGAAGGTCCCGGGTGGCGGCTCGTGAGAAATCGGCTGGCCATACACTGCTGCGAGAGATCGCAGTAGTGTATGGCCAGCTTTAGTATCGCTTGTTTTATGGTCATGCATAGTACAAATCTGCAGAATCTGTGTCCAACTCGGAACATCTAATTCCACTATATTAGAACAGGATAAATTTTATAAAGTAATTGCTTCATTTATTTTCACTGTAACATTTTACAACGGAGGACAAGCTGTAAAAGGTTGATAGATTGACTAGAACAGATCAGATCAGATCGATTCTGAAAACATAGTGCGACAACTAAACACAAGAGTACAATTTTTTGGAAATGATCTAATTATCCGTCACACCTAGGTATGAATCCTGCCATAGCGGAGACACATACAGTATATACTGCTGTACATTGGGTTACGTTTTTTGTTAACAGCAGCCACCATAAAAGCCTATAAATATTTCAGCACAAACTGCTGATTAATCTAGAATTTGCCAAAGAGCGCCGATCTCCTCTGAGACAGAAGAGGTGAACTGGGGCTCTAAATCAGATCTCCTGATTAATGCATGCACTTCAAAAGAGATAAGTGATTAAGTGTTAATTAATTTGGACAAAGACTCACTACACAGATTAACTTTTTTTTCCAAGAAAAAAAATGACAATTCTTGCCTTAGACTTCTGCAGGATACATAATTACACAAAATGCCAATGTTCCCTTTTATCACACGATATCCTAAAACCCGCTGTAACGTTGCAGATTTGACAGCTAATTTTAGTACTGAACTCTGTAATGTGCAACAATAGATACTTGAAGCAAATCGCAGGTATTCAATTAGCTGCACTCATTTTTGGGGCGATAAAACAGGCTATTCTCATGATTTAACTCGATGCTATTTAACTACAACCAGTTTTTATCGGCCAAAAAAGAACCCATTTTCGGCAGATATCACATGCGATCCGGTATAAGTTCCTGTGATATAAGCGTTATTGCGGCTCTGAGGGCTAATTGAATATCCCCCTATATTTTAATACATTGTTTATTAGCCAGATGTGCCATGTATTACGGTTTGACAGATCTGTGTTCTTTACACATGGGGCAGTGACATTAATCTTTCCTTTTATAGATGGCACCACTGCTGCTGGCTCTGAGCTGCGCTGGGGATCTTGCGTGAGTTATGATATCCCGCCCATGCCCAGTCCAGCCGGAGGAGGTCAATGTTAACTGATGCGCTGCCAGCTGGAGGAGGCATCGCTTGAGGGGAGAGTTAGCGTTGCCCCACATCGGCAGGCAAGATGTTAGTACATCTTGTTGGTCTCGCCTCCTGCTTCGGCTCGCTAATTAGGTGAAGCAGGAAGTGTTATAGCAGCACGTTAAGCTCCGCCATAATAAATCTACCCCTCAATCCTCAATATGCTGAATCCTAGCACCCAGGAGACAGCAGACTTCTGGGCATTCACAGTCACAATGGTAATTATATCTTGCCATATAAAAGCTGAATCTCCTGCCATCTCTACCTCACTAGATATGCCGGTTTTCCTCTCACAAAATGGCTGTTCCACGAAGTAAATAACTAGTACAGTTTACCACACCTAACGCCTTAGCAGCGATGTACGCGGACCCCTATGATATGGTTTATAGTTCAACATCAAGTATGTTGGTTCGGATTTGGATTTTAGCTTGGCAAAAAAAAAAAGATAATCATTGATAAAAAAATAAATAAAAATAAAATAAATGTAAAAAATATAAAATAATAATAATAAAAAAATAATATAAAAAAAAAAATAAAATAAAAAATCGATGAACAAAACAGCTGAAACCATGTTGTTTTTTTTAAATCCCAAAGGACTGGGACTCTGTTGGGATCGGATCGCCTCAGGAACCGCACATGTCTACTTCTTAACGCTGGGAGTGCCAAGCGAATTTATCAAAATAGGTGTGAAAATCGGCAAGCAAACATCTTTATTCATCATAATGACCTGTAATGTTTACTTTATGTAGGAAAGATAATCTTTTTTTTACCTAACATTTTTTGTTTGAATTTATGTAACAAATGAGATACGCTGGCATTTTCAGCAGATATTTTGCACATCTCTCAGAGATGACCATTTATTTTGCAGAGTTGCCGTACCTGTTCTTTACTGACCCCCTGCGTTTTCAGACCGTGGCGTCTAATGACCTCCGATTCGACAGGGGGCACAGGGTCTTCAGGAAGTGTTTGTGTGCATTTTGTAGTGATGCTTTTGTGCTGTACACTTTTAGTGTTGTCACAGTTTCTAAAAATTACATTATTCAATTCCTTATGATTCAGGTTGGTGTCATGGCCGGAGTCTGGATTACCTTTATAGATACATATTAAAAGAAAAAAAAAAGGTTTGTTAATAGAATATTACGAAAAATGAACAGCCAGACATTACCAGATGAAATCATTAATTGCATGCATTACCACAACACGTTCCAGCAGTGATGGAGAAAAAAATATTTTAATACCATGTAATAAACTTCAATATCCCTATTCCTTGTGCAGTGGGGACCTTATTCTGGTTCACATGCAGCGCTGCGTGCGAATTTAATGCCGCTCGGTCCACAAATAAACATCCATTCGCAGCCTTGTGTGGGTTGACCAAATCACTCTCAGGTGCCTTAGCTTTGTGTGCGCCCTGTACCAGAACAGGGCCGGCAGCTAACCTCCAGTGACGTCAGCTGCCTGCCCCCGACAGCCGCGTCACTGCCTCATTTCCATGGGAACGCCCAGCGTTTTCATGAGAACACCCATGAAACGATGGGCGTTCACATGGGAGCATCCACCCGCCGCCGACCCACGCCCTCCGCACACAGGCATGCGCCAAACATCGGTCCCCGGTGCGAACGGACGGGGGACCGAACAGACCACAATAAAGGTACTAGGTTTCAGATTATTAATTTTATACATTTTTCTCAAAGTCTCTTTTTTTATTTGTTATTCAGATAATTTGGCAATCGGAAAAATCCAAAACGAAATAAAAAGAAATAAAAAAATTGCATACATTTAAAAAAAATATATTTTCTTAGTGGCTAAAAATAAAATGTATTCGGTACTTGTTTCCTAGAACGGCCACAATCGCGGGCATCGTGTACCTTAAAGTTAAGGTACACGATGCCCGCGATGGACCCGATATCCTTTGAAATCAGGTCCATTTTGCCGGCAAAGGCAAAATCGTGGGCATCGCGTCGGTCGCGTGCATTAACATGACCCCTGACGCGACCCCCGCGATTTTGCCATAGGCTTCAAAGTTAAAATATTTTTAACATTGAAATCGGGAGCATCGCGTCGGTCTTGTGCCATTATAATGGCACAAGATGAGATGGACTTGATTAAGGCCATCTCACATAGGAAACAATGTGAAATGGGCCAATATGACCCATTTCACATTGTATACGGCCCCGTCATGGGTTACGCAACCCCATTGTGAGCGTCACCCCATGATTGACGCCAACCCGAAGCGTGGCGAACGCAGCGAGCCCGCGAGGGGCGGTGGTGCGCGTCCTCCGACCTTTTTATACCCCTACTATCCACGTCGGCGTGGAGTCAAGAATATAAAGTGTGGCGAGCGCAGCGAGCGCAGCGAGCCCCGCGTATACCTGTGAAGTTATACGCGTCCCCTCGCTGCGCTTGCCACACTTTATATTCTCAACTCCACGCCGACGTGGATAGTAGGGGTATGAAAAGGTCGGAGGACGCGCACCGCCGCCGCTCGCCACGCTTCGGGTTGGCGTCAATTGAGGGGGTAAAATTTGGGGTCTGGGGAATACTTTACATTGAATCCAATGTAAAATAGGGTCCCAGGGACCCTATTCACATTTGATTCAATGTAAAAATCGGGTCGATCGATCACCCCGATGCAAATCGATGTGGCCGTGCTAGGAAACAAGTACCATGTATTCTTCCAATTGGATGGATTGGAGTGCATCCATTATACACATGCGTCCACATCTAGCCTCCTTGAACATTAAACAGCCTTTCAAGTCCTGCCGTGCGGCTTTTTTCATGCAACTTTTTCAGTTATGTTTTACTTGAAAACACTAACACAGCATTTCGTCTGCAGATCAGGCCGCAGTCCCACATAAGAATAAATTGCTTGTGCGCCCTATCCGCATCACTTTGGGAATAAGATGCATTTTACTGGAAAAAGTCACACGAAGAGACGCTTGCGTGACATATAATGCACGAGTCATACAACACTTCTGCATTATATGTAACGCGACTTGTAGCGCTTGGAGGATAGATGTATGTGAACACATCTGCACACAAATGCGGTTTCTATGGAGGGAATTCAATAACACATCCCGGGTATGTTTTGGGGATGTGTCACATGCTGATATTTGTGTACCGCAGCTTTGAAGGTGTGAGCAGAATCAGCCTACCACAATGAGAGATTCAAATAGCTGCACATTTCCTACAGAACCCTGTATGCTACTATTCCGGGCATTATGTGGGCTGAAAACGTTCCTGAAATGACATGCAATGCACGCAGTGGAACATCACGCCAGAAGCTCAAAGCGAACCGTGGGCCTGATCTAGTGGCAGACCACTGAGTAGATACCAGCCGTCCAGACAGAAGGAAACCCCGGCCTGTGCAAATCTGAGCGTAAATTGAGAGAATATTCACCTGCAAATCTATATGCAATTCCCGAACCAAATGATTTTTCCAGTCTGTACAAATGTAGGTCTGACCCTTCCACAACTCTGCTACGGAGACAGGTTGATCGAGGCTGGTGCGGAAATCAAAGACCCTCCCTTAAAATGCCAGCGTATTTTGTGACCCTCCCAAAAAACCGACAAGTTACCACCCCCCAAACGCTTGCTTTCTGATAGTCATATTGCGAGTGGATTGCCATTAGATCCTTTCGCGAAAGAACAGACCGTCCTACAATATTCTTTTCCTCATTGTGATGATGTGTGAAAATCAATTCTGTAAAGAGTATACCCCCCGTGGTCATCCACTTTCCGCCATTCATTTCTCTGCTCCTGGCTTCCTGCCACGGTACTGTATGAATGTTCCGCTAGCTATGCAGAAACATGCATAATACGATTTTACAGCTTTCTATATACAGATCCTGGGTTCTATCTTTGGTTGAAAAGAAAACTCCATACGCTTTATTTATAAGGTGTGCACATGACTACAGGACATTTTGTAACATTCAATAAGAGTATAGACAGGAGATCTGTTTGGAAGAGAAAGAAATTCTTCCCCAACAATCACAATTAAATACACAATATAGATGGCACTGAAACCTCAGTCTTGCATCACAGAAAGCCAGCGGTGCTGAGAGGGTTGGTCTGCCAAAGGTGAGGACGTTATGGCCAAATCTAGGGCTGCTATCAAAAATTGTGGGGCCAGGACTGACAAAATAGGCAGCCCCCCCCCTCCCTCCCCTGGTCGAACCCCTGGTGTGTCTGGTGAGACCTCCCGTGTCCGCAGCAATGGGCGCACTAATCAACCTCTACAGGTACTGCACATTGCATCAAGTGAAATTATGACAAATTAGACTCCAGCCCTAAGCCCCCTTTCTGGGCCTCTTTTTCCCCTCCAGCTATGCACACCCCTAAGTCAGCAATCCTGTAAAGTAAAGTACAGATCAAAATGCATTTCTACATGTAGCGAATGAGTGACCATCACCGCTAGCTTGTGTACAAGACATTTGGGCTTTCAACCATGTGGTAACTATTAGTCGACACATGTGTTGACCATTTTGAGCCGTGCTCTCCAGCGAGTTAAATTCACACTGGTTATTTTCATCTCTGTATAGTGTTGCAATCTATGTGGTGAAGCAGAATATTTATGTGCATACATATTGTTACATTGTGTAATGTTCTATAAGGACATCAGCTTATTTCCAACTATAGTACCAATCAAAGTCACCAGTGCCCCCCTTTTTTGGGAGGGGGGGGGGGATAATTAGGGTGACCAACCACGATATCAGTGACTAGCTGTAATGTCCTTATTTCACCAGATCTCAGTGGTCAAGTATATGCGCCAGTACCAATACAGAGAACCTTTCAATAGGTCACAGCACACTGCTGATTTTCACCACTCCTTCTTGCAGCACTATAACCAACAAATCTAACCACTTGAAACCCACCTGTCTAATGTTGGATTACAGGGGGTATCGAACTGTGTGAATACATATTACGGTCAACATATGGTTAATAGACCTTATACAGTGCCTTGCACCCCCAAGTACAAGCACAACCCAAATTAGACACTATCACATGAAATAATTGACTGATTTAATATATTAGTGTCAACAAGAATTACCTGTCGACAGTGCATGTGTATATAACAAATTAAGTGTGCTGAAAGAGTGAGCCACCGCTTTTTAACACACCACATTTATGTTGTTCTGTCTTGTGTGTTTTTATATTTCGCTATTTTTAAAAACCTATGTCGATAAAAGTTAACTTTTATTCGTGAGAGTCATTAAAGGTGCACCACACCGTGACATATCTTTATCTTTCATTTGCTCTTGTATATCTTATTTATGTCCAGTGGTAGCACACCTCCCATACACTAAAACTTGAAAGAAATAGACCAAGTATAAAACATTACACAGGGGGTCCATCTCTTTTTCCTCTAAGTATAATGAGGGTCCTGTGCGAATAACAAACCCTTTCACTGTGTCTGTATACTATTTAAGCCTTTTAGACAGATAAAGTAGAGAGAGACTGTACCCAACAACCAGCTCCTGACATTTCTCAAACACAGCCTGTAACACATAAGTTAGGAGCGGATTGGCTGCTACAAGCACTCTCTTTCTCTCTCCGAGGTTTAGTAAGCAGATCCCATACTATGAAAGTACTGTAATGTGGTATAATATATCAATGTGAATTTAGGGCACAACTATAGTTCAGAAAACGATCTAGAACAGTGGTTCCCAACCCTGGTCCTTAAGTACCCCCAGCAGTACACGTTTTCCAGGTCACCCAGCAGGTGCACTCATTATTCACTGACATATTTTAAAAGATCCACAGGTGGAGCTAATTATGTCACCTGTGATTCTGTGTGGAGACCTGGAAAATGTGCATTGTTGGGGGTACTTGAGGACCAGGGTTGGGAACCACTGACCTAGAACATTATTATGGAGCACTAAATTAGCCACCACTGCGGAGGAGTGTGTATACATTGGGACAGGGGATCCTGGTCCTTTGGGGGCAAAAAGTTAGGACTACACCTCTGGACAGGGTTGTGTCCTTATAATGCTCCCTTGGCAAATTTCCGTTCAAATTTTTGTATTACTACGATAGTACAACAGCTACACCCAGATCCAGCTATCTGACACTCTCCCTGCTCGGCATCAGTGTAGAACCTACCTTTAATACAAAAAGAGCCATCATCATATCTCTCTACTAGGAGATTCTCGATGTTCAGGATTACAGGCTCCGGCTCCGGGTCACTGTTGTTATTCCTCGGACTATCATCCTATAGACAAACAACAACAAAAATGCCTTAAAAAAAAAACAGACACCAAAAAGAATTTGTGTAGTGATAAAAACAGATTTCTAAGCCTATTAAGGTTTTCCCCCCTATCTTTTGTATATCGAGCATACCTCCCGACATGACCCTCTCTAGGAGGGACACGATGCCCTGCGTCTGGACTTTCTTCTTAATGCATGATTACCTTCATCTGTGTTGAATAGGTTAAATGAGGAGAAAGGTGCTGCACTACAGGTGATGGCAATCATACATTAAGAGGGAAGTGCAGGAGCAGAGCAATGTGGCCCTCCTGGCGAGGGTCATGTTGGGAGGTATGTATATAGCGGTGTACATCTCTAGAAGCTCTTTTATAGAACATCTTGTATTGTAGGGTTGTCATTAAAAGGTGGCACTAACCTAACATGTTCTATGTAACTCAAAGTAATAAGCACTGTCTGATCAGAATATAAAGGGCCTTGTATTGTATAAATGTCATGGGCTCTCTTGTGTTGAAGCCAATTATCACATTCTGAAAACCAGAAAGTACATCATCATAATAATAAAAATAATAATAATTTGCCATATTTCAGTAATATTGCCTGGACTAAATATAGCCTGAGATGCCTAGTGGGCCTAAAGGTGAAACCTCATCTTATAAACCTTAATCCCCTGCATCTTTCACTATAATTCTCATACAGATCCCTCATAGGGGGAGATGTATCAAACCTTTGAGGGAGAGAATATGGAGAAGTTACCCATGGCAACCATCAGCTTCTAAGGGCTAAGGGGGGTTGTCAATCCCCACAGCTATAGCCGCGGTGGGCGCCTATTCAATACTGTCTTAACCAACAGCATTGAAGAGGCAGATCAACAGAAGGGGCCCGACTTTAAAAGCTGTCGGGCACATTTTGGCCGAGAACGGCAATGAATTGTCACAATCACGGCCCGGATCTCGACAACCCATGGCCATTTACGTGGACACGCCCCCCTTTTGGTTGATTGGCAGGTGGGACATTGAATCCCGTCTGACAAGTTGCAGTTGAACAAAACGAAAACGGATCCTTATATATTTTAGCATTTAGAGTGGCTTCTTTAATAAAAGCAGCACTAGGGAATTTGTATTGCGAGGAACGGGCAATTACACATAGAATAGCCACAATTTTTCCTAGCATGGCACAAAGATTGTATATATTAATAAGGAGAAATGTATTCACAGTGCCCCACTAATAATTCAAAGGCAGAGATAGTGAGTATTATAGTTTTCTCCTCTTGCATACATATAGGTTTTAGGAGTATATAAAAGTTATATTTTAAACAATATTATAATAAAGAGTGCCCCAGAAAATACTTTTTTCCCAGTTTTCTTGTATCTGGATCCCCCCATTCTTCCAAAACGAAAACGGGCCAGGGTCACAGGTGTTGGGATGTACAGACAGTCGTGACCCGGGATTGAATAAACCCCTAGATATGCTCAACGGTTAAAAGTGATAAAATGGAGAGTGACAAACAATCAACCAATCAGCAACTGTCATTTTTCAAACCCACCTTGTAGCATGATAGCTGGAAGCTAGTTGTTCATCACTCTCCCCTATCCTTTTTCAAGCTTAGTACATCTGGCCCTAAAAAGGTCTTTCATACACTGTGCTAGATAAATGAAAGAAGCAGATTGTTGCTTTTGGGCAACCTCTCCACTCTCTACCGAGCCTGCACAGTGCTAAAAGACAAAAACTAGAACCCCACACACAACAGCATTTATGTATTAGGAAAATGAATAGGGCCCATGCAGTGCCGAATGCAAGTCAGTTGTAACCGCTCCCATATTGTGTGCATGGAGCAAAATGCAGAGATGCACCACACAGGCTGAGCTGTACACATCTCTGCAGCCTAACTTCCCATTCCTGTATGGTTACTTAGCAACCAGTTATCAGGGCTAATTGCATCAGGCCTAACCTTGGTGCCAAAGATCCATCGGAGAACAGGCAGGTTTACTCTACCACCCAACACTGCAATAGTCTACAGTTCCCATACGGCCAGATGTATCAAGCTTCAAAAAGTGATAAATGGAGATTGATAAACTGCCAGCCAATCAGCTCCTACCTACCATATTACAGGCAAAGTTTAAAAAAATGACAGGTAGGAGCTGATTGGCTGGTTGTTTACCACTCTCCATTTTATCACTTTTTAAAGCTCAGTGCATCTGGCCCTCAGTGAGCTTTCCCAACGTGAGAACCCCCATTATATAACCCAGTTACACCACTATGAAAACAAATCCTTTTATAGTCCCCAATTACTTCATAAAGTATATAATGGGTCTACCATGTGGCTGTATATGGTTTCTTAGGGCCAGATACAGTCATTACTGTGCTCTGATGTTCTTTTGTCCCTTTATATTGTTCTACATTTTACTTTGAAATTCAGCAACAAAACATAAGCATTAGCCTGGGTGGTTAGCAGAGGACCAGGGTTAGAATATAACGTATAATGCAATGAAACATTTACAGTATAATACAATTAGCTGTTATCGGTCGTGATTCATGCTCAGCCTCTATAAATGTTATCGGAAGCAGTAATGGGAGCTTGGGGAAATCCCGGGGGTTTCATGGATACTGGGCAATGTAACGTAATGTTAATGGATTTATGCTTGTGATGAAGTAATTTCTCATCTAATATCACTGACGTCCAAGGGCTGAAATTAATGCATGAATCAAATCAGCCCTTGCGGTTCTCAAACTGCCTCGGGTTCTCTTTAGACAGCAAGCTGTAGGGTCAGGTTTCTTTTTCCTTTGGATATTTTTAGCTTTAATTAAATATTAGATAATGAACGTAAAAGGAAATAAAAAAATGTGTGGAAAAAACCCCAGTCTAAAAAAAACCTTGTATTTTACTAATATAGGGGGAGATTTATCAAAGATAGGAGAGAGATAGTGGTGAAAGATAAAGGACCAACCAATTATCTTCTATCTGCCATGTTATAGGCTGTGTTTGAAAAATAAGTTAAGGAATTGATTGGTTGGAACATCATCTCTCTCCATCCTTTGATAAATCTCCCCGCCCATGGTTGTATGTGCAGTATACCTAACAATAGACATCAGTGACCAATTACTCGCATCACTATATTGTGCTGTTTGAGGACCCTGCTTCTTTTACTATTCATTTCCACAATTACCACTGGAACCACATAAAACTAAGGGCATATCTCCCACCTTTCCTGATTGTCACACTAGTTGGTGACATATTTCCGACTCCATGAAATTGAGTGGGTAGGAATGATTTATGTTCAAATATATTGTTTATTCACAGGCTGTGGCCATGTTCATTTATTTGATAGTCCATAAGTTCATGACAGGGCTTGCCGGGACATGTAACCACTAAATAACCATATATTTACATTACGCTGCAAAGCACATGGTCGGCATTAACATTTAGAAGAGCCTCAATGATCTCACCGCCATCTTGCTGATTCATCCCACAAGATGGCTGCCGTCACTATGACAACTTTGGTAATTATTTTTTGCCCCGAAAGATAATTTACATATAGTAACCTGTAAGTGCAGCCTGGCTTTCTGAACCCTTATCTTCATTGGCATTACTTCTGCAATGGAATCGTCTTCTACAAAATGTCGTATATTTGCAAGGGTTGAGGTGAAGAACTCGGAGCTAAAATCGGTCACTTGGCACTGGAGGAAGCCTTTCTCAGCGGCTAGTAGGGAATATTGCTTAGCCCCAGGACCGGTCTCCAGTCTCAGGCTGATCTCTGGACAAGATTTTCCCTGTGCCCCAGAAGAATTGTGATCTGAACCTGTTGGAAGAGAAAAAAAGGGGATTGTTTTCATGAAATTTCCATTTACAGAGTTGCTCCCTTGGTAAATCCCCAAAATTGATGGCCATCATCAGCAATATCATTTCAATGAAAAATGCAAGTAACTCAGGTATATTAAGCTCGGTGAATTGATAAAGTGTCTGGTTTTTATCACCGGCCAATCAGCTTTTAACTGTGAAGTTACAGGCTTCGTTTGAAAAATGACAGGTAGAAGCTGATTGGTTTTTATCACCGGCCAATCAGCTCCTACCTGTCATTTTTCAAACGAAGCCTGTAACTTCACAGTTAAAAGCTTATTGGCCGGTGATAAAAACCAGGCACTTTATCACTTCACCAAGCTTAATAAATCTACCCGTCAGGGGTAAATGTATGAAACTTGGAAAAGTGGTAACTGCCCCCATAAAGAACTTTATGGACAAGGGGATAATGCACCAGCCAATCAGCTCCAATATGTAAAATAACAGTTTTGGGCTGATTGGCTGGTGCATTAATCACCTTGGGGATAGATAACACTTTACCAAGCTTCATTCACTTACCCCATAGTTGCAAGAACACAGGGATATTTAGTAGAAGCTATAGCTGCCTACGGTTTCTGCCATATGTTTGTCGGCTGGCATACACTGTAAAACGGTACAAATTACAGGGATGTCCTAAGCTTTGGAGAGTGATCAAGTATACAGAGATCAAGCACCAATCAGCTCCTAACCCTCATGCTACAGGCTATGTTTGGGGGCAGTTAGGAGCTGCTTGGTTGGTAGTTTTTTTCTCTCTCAAATTTCCCCTGTATATATGATGTTCTAAAAACCATGACAAAACTGCGCCCTTGTGGTTATTAATAATATCAGTATATTACCATTCTGGGTAAAGCTAGAATCTTCTCTCACAAATGCAGTTATGAATGTAACCAAGAACTTGCTCACAAAACAGATGCAAAGTACTACAGAGAATTCCGTCCATATACCGGCCTCTAATGTAACAGACACTACCCTGGGAAACATCCTGCGCAGAGTTCTCATGGATGTTAATAATGTAATTGCAGACAAATATAACACACATGTAAAATATTCATGTCAGTTATAATAGACTGAATAATAAATTCATTTAATTTTCTCAAATATCTTTAGCAATAGGATTATCTAAATTAATATATAGGACGTCTTCAAAAATTCTGTAGATTAATAAAGGCAATTCACTGTTCCATAAATTATGTACTGTAAGTCTTCTCAGTGTAATAACAGAAAGGATATATGGACTGTGATTTATATAGGGGTGCACTGGGTTCAATTAACTTCAGATCCACTTTCCAAAACACGGATGGCTTCTGATTGTTCCTACTAGAATCGTTCGGTGGTCCTGCCTAGCGGTTTACCAATTATTGGGCTATTTAGGCTGCAGTCTATGGCACCGGTCCTTGGGGTGGTAATGTGCAGTCAGTCACCCCTTAAATAAAGTAGACCTAATTTATTCCGTTTTGGTAGCAGACACAGGGCCAGATGTATTAAGCTTCAAAAAGTGATAAGGTGGAGAGTGATAAACCACCAGCCAATCAGCTCCTACCTATCATTTTTCAAACCCAGCCTGTAGCATGACAGGTAGGAGCTGATTGGCTGGCTGTTTATCACTCTCCACGTTATCACTTTTTGAAGCTTGATACATCTGGCCCACACAGTGTAAATAAAAAAAATTGGGTACTTGTGTATTATCTGGGCGCCCGATTTTATCATTGCATGCCACCACTTAAGGCATGCGATGCGATTTTTCATTGTAAAGACCAGATTTTTAATTGTATAGTCACCCATGGGTGATTTCATACCCCCACTATCCAACTACGCATGGAGTTGATTTCATATAGTGTGGCGAGCGCAGCGAGCCCCGTGAGGGGACGCAGATTGCTTTACATGTATTCTGCGTCCGCTCGCCACGCTTCGGGCTCGGTGATTCGCTGCGCTCGCCACACTATATAAAATCAACTCCATGCGTAGTTGGATAGTGGGGGTATGAAATCACCCATGGGTGACTATACAATTAAAAATTGGGTCTTTACAATGAAAAATTGCATCGCATGAATTGTATGCCACTATATTGCATGCGATGCGATGAAAAAAATCGGGCGTCCAGATATTACACAAGTACTGTACCAAAAATTGCTATTGTATGGCATTGCAATATGGTTTTGACAGGAAAGTTTCACCAGATGTGATCATGTCAACTAACTGCTTAAATCTATACGTACATTGGGTGCAACACATGTTCTCAAACTCGGTCCTCAGGACCCCACACCGTGCATGTTTTGCAGGTCTCCTCACAGAATTACAATTAAAATAAATAGCTCCACCTGTGGATCTTTTAAAATGTGTTGATGAGTGATGAATGCACCTGTGCACCTGCCAAGTGCCTTGGAAAACGTGAACTGTGTGGGGTCCTGAGGACCGAGTTTGAGAACCCCTGGGCTACAGACAATTTGTTAGCGCACAAATAAAGCACATGTATGGTTACAGCACCCTTTTTCCTGTCACCAGCTTTCATTTCAATGTTCTCCTGCAGAGTTATTACGAAGTCACAATGGGGGTGGGGAATACACTATGGCAGATTATTGTATACAAGGGAGTTTATAGGATTTTGATCTCCAATGACTGTAAAATATATACAACTTGTATCTTATATGTAATCTAAAATGCTATAAATAAACGAACATAGCATGTAAATATACATCATTTACTTTCATAATCAGTCTATAAATGTAAAAAAAACCCCATCAAAGCTGGTGATGCTTTGCAAACTGTTTCACATTAATTACTTTAACTTTCTTTGTGTCAAGTCCTAGGGCATATAGTTCCTAGTAGTGTAGTGCCCCCAAGTGGTCATATTACTGCAACTGCTGCAAAATGGTTCCTTAGCATCCCCAACCATCTGCTGGTATAAACATTCCCGATAAAACGTATGGCGTCCCATTATTTCACAATGCATCTCACCCCATATCCAACAACAAAAGGCTATGCTCTATTCAGCAAGACATAGAACTACAGTATAAGAGGACTTCTTCAAACCTGTCCCATAATCTCCAAGTTAAGAAAAAATAGTAATATGAGATGGAAGCAAAAAAAAGCTGCATCAGGAATAGGGATGCCAATCCCGGGGCATTTTTTCAATCCCGGATTCCGGGATTGAAAAATGCTCAATCCCGGGATTCTCGGGATCCCGGGATTGGCATCCCTAAAAGAAAAACACACCCTGTCCACCCCTATATGGGCGGGCAGGTGCGTGGCAGCCGGGAGCGGGGCAGAGCAGCGCTGCGGGGGTGCAGATTTACTTACAGGCTGGCGGGAGCGGGGCAGACAGCGGCGCTGCGGTGATGCTTGCCTGACTCCGGGCAGGTAGCGGCGGCACCAGAAGCAGGAGGGGAGGCTAGGAGTCGGCCGGGAGCGGTCCTCTCCTCTGTAGCAGGACGCTGGCCTGCGCAGCGTGACGGTCAGAGGTCACGCAACAATATCCCTCCGCCAAGTGCCTAACCCAGGCATGTCCAAACTATGGCCCTCCAGCTGTTGTGCAACTACACATCCCAGCATGCCTTGCCATAGTTCAAGCATTCCCTAATAGCATAACTGTGGCAAGGCATGATGGGACTTGTAGCTTCACAACAGCTGGAGAGCCATAGTTTGGACATGCCTGGCCTAACCTTAACAATCATGAAACACCAGGTGGTGACCATCTGCATGTCTACCTTTTGGCCTTGACAACAGAAGTCCATGTTGACCTTTTAACGGTCGACCTGCCGGCTACCTATCAGATGAAGGTTGCAGCTGGACAGTAGTGACCCCCTTTCTCATTGGATGGCAGGCCCCTCCCACGCAGCCTAATCACGGTGACATATAGTGGTGGAGCTCTATGATTGAGAAACCCTTTCACAGGATATATGTCTGACTATAGCTTGCGGGGGTCTGCTGAGATAATGCTATTCCTGCCCATCACCAAAGCGTAAACTACATAAGATAAAACCGAGAGCTTCATTTCTCCTTGTGTACATATGACCAGCACTGTGCATTGCCTCAGTACACATCATGAGCTTATGAAAGCCGTCTGTAAATAACAGCATATTCAGGCTGAAATACGCTCCGTCATTTCCACTGAACCGCAGTGGCGCTCGCTGCCTACCCTGACAGATGGCTAGAAATATGTTTTCTTTTACCATAATCCCTCACGGTAGGCATTTAATACGGCACCTTCTGTACAGATTAATAGGAGGCAATTGTTTTCTGGACGCTGTAATTCCTCAAAACTGTTCAGCTCCTTCCCTGGATTTATAAGGCTGTGTCACCGCTTGCACAGCACACAGGAGTGTCTCGCAGCATTAATCCCAGCAGTGGGTATTAGTCTTTCTTGTAAGGTGACAAATCTGGGACCTTTATATTCAAGCACTTACAGTCAACTGTACTCTGGTTTTAAGAACATATACAATCATCTTGATTTGTGATCTCTCAATAAACCAGATAGGTTCAGGTTATTACACACATTAGCTGCAGTTTGCATTTTTTTTTTTATATATTTTTACTATAAAGTTTAGGGGAAAGCCAATGGCCTCTACACATGGCCTGATCTCAGGGCATTTTATAAGCGATCTCCCTAGATCGCTTAGAAAAGGTCCCTACGTCGCTCCATGTGTAGGGGCCATAGTGATAGCAATTCACGACCCTGCCCATCGCCATCGTCTGGCGATTAATATCTAGCATCGCTCTAAACACTCAACATATCTCCCCGTGTATAGGCCCCATTAGACTAGACAAGGGGTCCTCCAACTATTTTGCTCTGGGACCCCATCAGACAATATAAATAATGACAGGACCCCGGCAAGTTACTGCAGAAGGTCATCACATCACATGTGTAGTCAGCAGACAGCACATACATGGCAGCATTGTGGAGGCACAGAATGATGGGAGGAGTCTGAAGTAACAGACAATTCAACTGATTTATCAGACTCCTTGAATCACTGACTGAGATTAGAAAAGTCGGTACTTGTTTCCTAGCACGGTGCCAGCGATTTTAATTGCATTGATCGGGACCTAGATTTTTACATTGCAATCAATGTAAAATGGTCCCTGAGACCCATTGTTACATTGGGACCAATATAAAATACACCATACACCCCAATTTTGGGGTCAAATGCCCCCCCATTGTTAACGCCACCCCAGTATTGACGCGAACCCGAATCGTGGCGAGCGCAGCGGTACGCGTCCTCCGACCTTTTCATACCCCCACTATTCACGTCGGCGTGCAGTTGATTTCATAAAGTGTGGCAAGCGCAGCGAGCCACCGAGCCCGAAGCGTGGCGAGTGCAAGGGGACGCGCATTACTTCACAGGTACTGTATTACGCGTGCGCTCGCCACGCTTCGGGCTCGGTGGCTCGCCACACTTTATAAAATCAACTCCACGCCGACGTGAATAGTGGGGGTATGAAAAGGTTGTAGGACGCGTACCGCCGCCGCTCGCCACGCTTCAGGTGGACGTCAATAGTGTGGTGACGTTAACAATGGGGGGCTATTTCCCATACAAATTACCCATAAGGGTGTGTATACAAAAAAAAATTGGGTCCATTGGCCCATTTCCCATTGTTCCCTATGTAAAATCGCTTTGATCACGTCGATTGCATCGCATGCCATTATAATGGCATGTGATGGACGCGATCAACGCAATTTTAACATTGACAGTTAATTTAACATTGATTCCTATGTAAAATCGCGTCGATCGCATTGCATGCCATTATAATGGCATGCGATGGACGCGATCAACGCGATTTCATCCTTGCCGGCAATAAAGGCTCTTAATTGACAGTAAATCGCGTCCACCTTATGTTACCTTAACTTAAGGTATGCGATTAACCACGCCGTGCTAGGAAACAAGTACCGAAAAGTCATCAACCTGATGGTCAGCAGCATGGAGTCGCGACTCCATACTGAGATCAGGACCCACAGTTTGAGAACCACTGGACTACACACAGTTTTACACAATCTCTATAGTGATCAGCGTTTCACCTTTTGGACAATCATGAGAAGGGTTTGTGGTTTCACGTTATGGGCCTGACAAAACCATGTGCTCTGCAGGTGGGACAAATGTAACGTGCAGATATCGTGACATTTTGGGAGTGATTTTTTTGTGTGCAGGGCAAATAGGGGCTGCTTTATTTTTACACTGCAAGTTAGATTTCCATTTGAACACACCCCACCAAATTCTCTCTCTGCACCCGTTACATCTGCCCCACCTGCAATGCAGCATGGTTTATTTATTTAATTTACAGTTTCTTATATAGCGCAGCATATTCCGTTGCGCTTTACAATTGGAAACTACAGTGATTAAACAAACTGGGTAGAAACAAACTGACATAGAGGTAGGAGGGCCCTGCTCGCAAGCATACAACCCATAGGGATAATAGGAGGGATACATAAGTATAGGAATCTATTGCATGGCAGTCCCACCAGATTACAAGACAGTCCTGATGGGATGCAATTAGATATAAATGCTACTGGAGGTTATGTGGGGGTTCCGGAATTTGATAAGCTGCCTGAAGAGGTGAGTTTTCAGGGAACGCTTGAAAGTTTGGAGGCTAGTGTCTCCTCCGCTCTAAGACTCTCCTCTTAATGTGCGTGGAAGGGCATTCCATAGGGTGGGTGCTGCCCGACAAAAATCCTGCAAGTGTAAGTGGGAGCGAGTAATGAGTGTGGGTGAGAGACGCAGATCTTGTGCAGGGCGGAAAGGTCGGGTGGGGATATATTTTGAGATAAACAAAGAGATATATGGTTTTGTCCATTTGAGAAGATTTTGTGATCAACTCAGATGCAGACCATATGCCTATGGCTAT